>NC_142734.1:26750195-26925195 GCF_051943395.1 Hippocampus bargibanti
ATACTCCTTCACAAACTGCCTTACTCCAGAATCAAAACAATGGCTTCAGAGAGTTCAGATTCGGAGAAGAGGCTTTCTTGTTACTCATCCAGTTATGAATATGATTCAAATAATTCTGAAGAGGAAAGCATAAATTCCGGTTCCTGGATGTTTTCCATGTCTCTGTGCCGCAAGCACACCTGCTTGAAATGATCCGATAATCAGTCAAGCCTGCAGAAGATGGCTAACGATCGATATCGTTGCAGCGAGGCAAGGTGGAGAACAGGTGGGCAAGTGGCTCTGGAGGAACAGGTGTTAATCTAAAAAGAGTCAGTTTCCCACGAGTCTTGTCACACTAGTTCAGGAGTTTTTACTAATTGTTGGACTCTCTAAAAAGTATGTCAAATTTTTTCAGCAGTAAAAAAAAAGGCATGTGATTGGCAGGATGGAGCCACGGGTGGGCGGAGCCCAGATGGCAAAGACAAGACTCGAGCGGTTCCGGGGCGAAAACTACCAAGACCTAAGCGACGATGTGAGGTAAGTGCGCATAGCCGAGTCGACCGATTCAGGCTAACAGACTCTTCATAGCGTTGTCCCGCCTCTTCAGACTTCTACTTGCGAGGATCCTGCCAATTATCAGCCCAGACGACGGACCCTCCAACCGTCGCACAAGACGGGATCTGTCTGCCCAGGAGGCCCCCTACCGGAGAACCCGCCGCTCCCTGAGGGACGCCACTGTGCCGCCATCTGACAACGAACCGCTGCTGAGGGTCAAGAGGCTTGAAGAGGAAGACCAGGAGGGGCAGCAGCTCCGCACGGCACCAAATCCCAACGCACGAAACAGCGCCCGACGCCGGAGAGCCGCCCTGAACCACACGCTGCGTCACCAGATCGTCAACTACATGAGAAAGTAGGCGGCTGGGAGGAGGAAATGAAGGAAGGAAGAAGAGACCATTGAGTTGAATCATCTTAATTGTCATAACCGTACGCATATTTTATTTCGCACTTTTATCCCGACCGAGGGAAAATTCTCAAGTAACGCCCGATCGCCGTGACGTGCGGACCCCATTTTTGCCATTAATAGGGTCGGCTGGAGGGAAATTATTTCTAATACCCTCACCCAACAGAATGATCGCTAAGGGTCCTTTGAGGGATATCTGATAAATGGGCCTTTGCTGAATTTAATCGCAAGGATGGAAAAAAAAAATATTACATTAAACCGGATTAGCGGTTTGGGTAACCCTGATTTTAGGCAATAACAAGATCTGGGGTGCAGAATGCCCCTTCAAACACCATCCATCGTCTGCCGCTCATCCGGGTTCGGGTCGTGGGGCACATTTTTGACACATCTGGTCTTTGCTAACTTTTGCTCGGAACTGGGGAAAAACCGCTCAGAAACGTATGATCTTCGTCACCACCACCACCCTGCAACCATTCGAAAGATGAAGGGTTGAAAAATGCTCATCTTGACACGCCCGACACGGCAGGGCAATAATAGCTCGAGCCCAAACACATTTGCGCCATCTAGGTGGTCATTTGTGTTTTTTGACGAGGGAGCCAAATCCAAAATGGCGCCGCCGACAACATCATTTGAAGCGCTTTGTTTGATTCGCTTCTTCGACTTGTGAATGTGCGCTGCAGCTTGTCACGTGACCGCAAGTGTATGTGCCTATGTGGCACACTATATACAAAAGTCAGAATAAAGTTAAAAAATGTCCACCAGGTTTCAATATCATTCAACTGAACAAGTCACACAATGCGATGAACGCTTGCTATTGGCAGACGGCAGGAAGCGGTTCCTAATGTGTGGTGCCGTTTTTTTGGCATCCGCGTCATATACGCCAGTACAATGCGTTACATGGTCCAAAATGAAAAGTTCCGGCCTGCAGCCTGCCGTCATAAAATCAATAACTTCTGTCCCGAGTGTAGAATGAATACGTTGGGCAGTAGGGCTGTGACGTGCGTGTTATAAGTGCTGACATCTAGAGGTTCAATTAGAAACAACAAATTCATATATGACTCATTGACTGAATAATAATACATTTTATTTACAAGCGCCTTTCAAAGATCTTAAGGACAACACAATCACAAAACAAGTACAATAAAACCACGGAAAATTATAAATAAGAGATAAAACTACATCCCCCATTTTCTAAAATGGCAATTTTTAATCTTTGTCTAAAATGGCAATTTTAACATTTTTTTTATTTTCAAAACTTGATTTTTTCTTTAAATGTTCTAATATAGCAATTTTCAAAAAAATCTGTCACTGTCAAAACAGCTGATTTTCTATTTTTTTCTATAATGGCGACAAGCAAAAATTTATAAAATTGTGATTTTCATTTTTTTTCTAAAATGGCAATTTTCTATTTTAGTTAAATTTAGTTTAAAATAGCAAGAATCAACAAAATAAGAATTACTTCTGTTCAACTGTTACAAAAAAGTTAATGAAGTGAATATTGAATGAAGTGAGTAATATATAATATAATTTATATTTTAAATGTTCCTTCAATTTTGATATGTGGGTTTCAAATGAACCAAATCACATGCTAAAATTAAACTAAAAAAACAATGTTATACATAGAATGGCTCGCTGAAATTTATTTAAATTAATTGCTGGTACAGTGATACCTCGGCTTACCAACGCTATAGCTAACGAACTTTTCGCCTAACGAATGTTAAATTCGCGAGCACGGATGGTTCGAGAACTTTAAGCGTTGTACAGGAATTCATAGTGTCATTCGTCATGGTGAGGCAGCCAGTTCTGACGATAAATCTGCCAAATCTTACAAGGAATCATTCCTCAAGATGGTGGAAAGGCTACGTTCCTCATCAAGTGCTTAATTGGATTGGATTTGCCTTTATTAGTCTCGCAAAGGAGAAATTTACATTTCACAGCACTAAAGTGATGAAAGGAATGCTGATGAATCAGAATCAGAATCAGAATACCTTTATTCGTCCCGCAATGGGGAAATTTGCAGTCCACAGCAGCAATTGAAGAGGGATGGGGTTGTCAACCGGCCATTTTTGGAAAAGGTTGCCTTTCATTACATAGGAAAGAGAAGTCCGTCCCTGGCCATAAGCCTATGATAGATAGGCTAAACCTCCTTCCTACAGTCCTTATGGAATGTGACTTTCCCTCCCACTCCATTCCATCAAGCCATCAACGACGATCACAAAGGTAAATAAAATGACTTTATTATATAGTACAGTTTATTTCTTTAATTACAATACCATAGCACATTTATTATACATAAAATAAGGTATATTCTGTGTAGTTTTAAGGCTTATTTAGTCGAAAATTATGTTTTATGGGGACCTGGGAACGGATTATTCTTATTTTAATGGTTTCTTATGGGAAATTAATGTTTGGAATACACACTTTTCAACTTAAACACATTTTCTGGGAACCAATTAAGTTTGTCAGCCAAAGTATCACTGTATATGAAACGAACATACGCCAAGGTTGCCCCCTACAATTTTAACACACCAAATCTGGCCCATCTGCCTTTGCCATTTCAGACCTTTTTTATAAATTAACTGGACATTAAAGGACAACTGACGTCTCCGGACAAGTTTTTCTCCATAATTCGTAAAATCGCTTCAGATGACTTCTACTGAGCGTATTTAACAAAGATTCCACCGCATATAGCTATATTTTACGTTTTAAGACTCGCGCTGAATATTCCGGAAGTCTTGTTTTTGAGTTGGTGACGAGTCCTCACCCTACGTCACTGAAGGAACGCGCCTGACTGAGAAAGGACATACCTTGCATCACCTCAATGCGGTACTTTGTTTGGTCTGAAAACGTCGCCATCTTCTGCCTGTTTTGTTGGGTGCGACATTTCCCCCCCTATTGCCTCAAAATGACACGGAATAAATTTTTTAATCGATTGCAAACATGTATGCTTTCCTATTCAGAACTATTTGAATCATATTCATAACTGGATGTGTAACAAGAAAGCATATTCTCCGAATCTGAAGCCATTGTTTTGATTCTCGAGCAAGGCAAGTCGTCTTGGCGTGACGTCACAAACTGGGGGCGGGACTTTCTGAAAATGCCCAATTCACAGCTCAATTTTTTGCAGATTTTGGACACTTTAAGTCATTTTTATTGGTGTTTTGCATTTGACTAAAAAAACATACTGCGTGTTTTGGGTATTTTAGATGAATATATAAAACGTTTTTCTGATGTCAGTTAGGAAACAAAAAAGTGATGTCGGTTGTCCTTTAAGTACATATACTATAGTCTAATGTTTAAATATGGTCTATGAATAAAGACGTTTCTTTCTTTTGTTGGAAACTGGACTGTATATTTAGTAGAGCGGTTAGCCATTAGCAGCTGGCGTACACTTCGATAACTGCTAAAAACCATTCAGATTTTTCTCCACATCAACTTCAAAGATGACCACCCTATCTTTCTTCTCTCCTGCTGTGGGGCCTCGACCGGAAATTTATGTCACGCCGAAGTTGGCCAATCTTAGCTAGCTTCACTAAGTTAGCACTGTCATGAAAGAGGGCATTCAAGCACTGCCTTAGGACTAGCGACTTGATTATGTTCTACAAGCATACGACTATTAAAAAAAACATCATAGTAGTCTAACACTTGGTATGGACGAAAACATTGGAAATGTGACACACTGTTTCACCCAGTGGTGAGCCGTGCATTTGACACCAATGTTGAGCGAACAACACTTAGAGCTGAACACGTGCTTGAACGCGAGGAGCTGTTGAATTCCTTCCAACTTTCATTATGCGGTGTGTTTTCACGATGTGGATGAGGATGTCATTGTTTGTACTGAGAAGGACGACAAATCCCACGGCGTCTACGCTGACATCAGCAGTCCTGCGGTCACGGTTCAAGAAGTCAGATTGTCTCTCCAGATGTGCGATGTGACCATGTTCCACGCGAACGAAACCCACCTTCCTTGCCAAGCGGTGGCAGCAAAGCATCTTGCCTGTTGGCCAGCACAAACGCTAGGGTGGCCAAGATGGCGGCGTCCAAAACACCCAGAATGGCGAGGATGAAGGCCCAGTGGATGGAGCAGTTCCCCGAAGAGAAGCTGCCCACCTGGGTACGACATATACCCATTGGGGGGGTTAGGGTTAGAGGTTAGGCTTTAGTTAGGGTTGGATTCGAGCTAGGGTTATGAGTTTCGGTTGGGTTAGGGTTGGTTTAGGGTTACGGGTTAGGGTTGGTTTAGGGTTATGGTCCGGAGTTAGGGTTGGTTTAGGGTTAGGGCTAGAGTTAGGGTTAGGGCAGGGGTGTCAAATTTATTTTTTGCTGCAGGCCACATTATAGTTATGGCTTCCTCCAGAGGACCGTTATGAATTTGGGGAAGCCATGAGAATGTTTAATCCCCTCCACATATTACATATAGAACGCACAACCAATTAATGAATAACTCGTTTTCAAATCTGAAGTCAAGAATAATGACTGTTATAGTTTGTTTCGTTTACATCCAAAAATATGAAATTTTGGTTAGGATTTTAGAAAGCATCATGGAATTTCACGTTTGATTTGTTTTCGCGGGCCGAAAAAAATGATGTGGTGGGCCAGATATGGCCCCCGGGCCTTTACCTTGACACCTGTGGGTTAGGGATTCAGTTTACGTTACGGTTCGGGTCCCGTCAACCATCAATTGTTGTGGAATCAAAGAGAGTCTCGAGACGCTCACCGAGTCGCCACACAGGACTCTCATCTCTGGACTCTCCCAAGAGTCTGGGAACAGCAAACAGGCTAATGCCAAGCAGAATCCTGAAAGTACAGATGGGAGCAAAGAAGCAAATTGCAAGTCCCAAGTCCTAAAATCGGCACCGTTATTCAGACTCCAGGAAAGGTCACGTGACGGGACGCCGGCGGCAAGGAGAAGCAACCACACCTGCCGTGAGCTGCAGCCAAGCGCAGATCTTGTAGACAGTGGCAGCACTGCAGAATCGAAAGAGGCAGAGACAAAGCACGCTGGTCCACACGGCCCACAGGGACACGCCGACCAGGACTGCCACCGACTGGAAGGATGGCAGCGGAGACAGGCTGGACAGGCGCCCGCGGCAGTCTGGGACCGGTCTGTCAGACTCCAAGCACACCTGAAGGGATATAGAGAGGGTCAAGGAGACATCTGTCCGTTTTCTATTAATTGTCCTCAATTGGGCGGGCGGACGGACGGACGGACGGACGTATGTATACATACATACGTACATACGTATGTATACATACATATGTATGTATACATACATACGTACGTACATACATACGTACATACATCCATACATACATCCATACATACATACATAAATACATACATACATACATACGTACATATGTACATCGTACATACGTACATACATACATACATACATACATACATACATACATACATACATACATACATACATACATACATACATCGCACATATGTACATACGTACATACATACTGTACATAAATAAATGGACGGACAGACGGACAAATGAATGCATGTGCAAGTAAATAACAAAAAAACAAATCCATAAGTAAATAAATAAATAGATTAATAAAAAAAAAACTAATGTAAAAAAAACCTAAATGTGCGCGCGCGTGGGCGTGTTTTGTTTGCAGTTTGGAAGGACCTCAAACAATCCCAGGGTGCCAGTGGGCGGAGCGGGGCCGGTCACCCGGTGGCGGATTTCGGCGGTTCCAATCCAGGACGGCTGCACCAGGATGACCACCTGGATGATGGCGAAGCAAAGCGTGCACACGGCCCACAAGGCCCCCACCGCGCGGGCGCTGCGCACGAACTCCGTCTGGTACAAGCGGGACAGGTCGCCCAGGGCGGGGGTCGACGCCAATGCCATGGCCGGGCGTCACTCACATTTCCTTTCGAGGGTAGTCAAAAATATCAATAAAATCACCGAACCGGGACACGAAATGCTTGATTGCTTGAGCTCAGATTCGAACCACAAGGTCACGTGTGCTATCCACTACCGTTATCCAATCAATACTCCCTTCAAAAAAAAAAAAGAAAAAAAAAACTCAAGACACAAACCTGCCAGACGATTGGCAGGCGTGACATTTTTGCAATACAACCCGCATCGCCGAATGACCATCATCGCCACTTACACCCCCCCAAAACACACACACACACACACACACACACACACACACACACACACACACACACACACACACACACACACACACACACACACACACACACGCTCCCGTTGGGACTTTTGCATCATACGGAAAGGAGAAAGCAAAACAAACCAACCCGCAGCAGCTTCGCGTGCACGCCGGCCGAAAGCGACGCGGACGGAGGCGCGTTCCCGTCTGGCCCCGATGGCTCGCAGCGTCAGAGAGCAGGACGCAAATTGACGGCGCACCACAGCGACGCCCGCAGGCGGAACGAGGAACACATTTTTACAAGAATTAATTTCCAGTCAAATCTGTGGGTTCATCTCCTTCGTTTTCCTCAATCTTTTTCGGTTTATCTATCTATCTATCTATCTATCTATCTATCTATCTATCTATCTATCTATCTATCTATCTATCTATCTATCTATCTATCTATCTATCCATCCATCCATCCATCCATCCATCCATCCATCCATCCATCCATCCATCCATCCATCCATCCATCCATCCATCCATCTATCTATCTATCTATCTATCTATCTATCTATCTATCTATCTATCTATCTATCTATCTATCTATCTATCTATCTCTATCTATCTATCTATCTATCTCGCTAGCTAGCTAGTTATTTTTTGGGGAGGGTACTTTTGCTTCATGGAGGTTGATTGACGTTTTTTATTTTCTTGCGAGCAGGATGGTTCTCAGGCTTCTGCAAAGCTTGATGAGTCAAAAATTTGAATCAGAGATCTTGACGCCACTTGAAAATGGGCTATGCCTCATTTGTTTTTCAAGTTGTGTCCAATTTTGTCTACCCAGTCCGGCGTTTTTTCGACTCTCGCTGAGCCAGCGCCGTCATGAGAAGCCAAAATAAAATTTAAAAATGCATGGCTGGATGTGGTATGTGAGCACATCTTGTTCTCGTCGCACGTAACTGCAAGGAAAAAATGATGATTGGAAGAACAGACTGTAAAACAGACTGTAAAAACATTTTTTTTATTATTAAACTTTATGGTTGTATAGATTAGAAATGGTATTGCACAACACATTGTGGTGAAGTAGCAGCGGTTTGAGGGTCTTTATAAATAAGAATAAGAAAGCCTTTAATAGTCCCACAAAGAGGAAATTTGCAAATAGCGTCACCAATTTAGCCCTGTTTGCTCACTGGTGGCTTTTCCTATAGCATGTTAATATTAAGCTACAAGACGTTTGTGATAATGAATTTTTTTTTGGTGGTGTTTGAGTTTTATCGTAACCTTTAATTGGTAGTGACAAAAACCTGCTGGAAGCAAGCAAGCAAGCAAGCACGCCTCGCTTCTCATTTCTAGAGGGTTTCTTCTTTTTTCCCCACTCAAAGCCATGTGAGCCGCCTATTTCTAAATATTGAGCGGATGATAATGTTCATAATTGGAAATGCACCTTAGCAAGTTAAAATGTGTTGGAAGTAGGTGGAAGTGATAAAATGACCCCCCTCTCAACACTGCTGCGCTGTAAAAATGATCACATCTGTACAAATCTGAGCACTCTTCACGAGTTCTTTTAACTCCAAGGTGGGATCTTCTCTCCAAACTTGGCACTGTGGGCGGCGCTCTTTGCTTCAAACACGGCCTGCGCGCAACAAACAAGTTGATTGGTACACAGTGGTACAACATTAGGGTGTGAAACTGTGGTAAAGTTGAGAGAGGGATACCTTTTTTGGTAGTGTGTGTTCGAAATAAACAGTTAATAAATCGCTTGATCAATCAACCAATCAATCAATAAACCAATCGATCGATCAACCAAAAAACTCAATCAATGGATCGATCAATCAATCAATTGACCAATCGATCAATAAATTAATCAATCGACTGACCAATCAACCAACCAATTGACCAACTGATCAATCAATCAAGCAACCCGCGAAACATCACCTGGTTGTGCACATAGGACTCGCACGCGTAGCACCACACGGAGAGGTCGCAGAAACTCAGTACCACGGGATGATTGGCCGTCACACCGTGCATCAACATGTGCTCATTGACATAGCGGCCGCACGCCACCTGACGTCGGGGAAAACGTGTGACATCATAATTAGATGACATGTGTGAATGTACTTTAGTGATGCAAACACCATGAAATTTGACAAAGCGCAAGATCCCCCCTTGCGGATGACAACGGCCATTTTTCGCTGCCTGTACAATCCGTGAGTCACCTTATAGCAGGTCAGGCAGATCCAGTTCTCTGCCTCTGAGGCACAGTCCTGACAGGACTGGAAGATATCGATGCCAGATGGGGGCGGGGGCTTGATGGCCTCCAGGTGAGGACACCAGGACAGAGGGTCCACCACGTACATGGGGGCCTGCAGACACACACGACTACATTTGAGAAGGAAATTCCAAAGCGGTGACAAGGTCCTGACTGACCATCTGAACGCCACGCGTCAGCTCCAGAGTTCCTTGAGGCTTAGACCAACCGCACGCTCCCCCAGGCTCCGCCTCCTCACCGGGGTCAACATCTGCGACGATTGTGACCTGAGCGTGATTACAAGGCAATCAGAAAAAAAATATATGAGATTAACAATGACATTAATGCGACTCCCCCTCATTGCCATACTGGTTGCTTGTTGTCATGGCAACAGTCAACCGATGATGTCGCAAACCCATGAAGCTTTGAACTCACTGGTGGTTGTGAGCTTTCCGCTGATTGGCTATGCTCAGAGGACGTTTGACTCATATCAAGCCTGGCCGGGTTCTGCTCAGTTGTCACTTGACTTGATTCCTCCTCCAGCTGGGGCGGGTCCACACTTGGATTGAGGTTCAGGCTGGCCAAACCTTGTGAGAGCTGCTCCAAACTGTGGTCTGCCTGATGGGTCCAAACACACACAAAAAAAAACTGTCAAAAGATGCCATGCTGCACAAAAATATGAAAGTGTTTTTTTGTTTGTACTGTTACTGCATTGCCCTCCAGTCCAGCAGGGGGCGGTGGTGGTTGGTCTGGACCGCTTTGTCTTGACCTCCTGCTTTTGCTTTTTCCACTCCGCTTCCGATGAGCGCTCGGGGAAGGCAGAGCTGCTCGCAGGGATTCGGGGACTAAGAACAGATGGATTTTGATCTGTTTTTTTTAAGTGAATGAATATCAATGAAAAGGTTTCTTCAGCCGTCATCTGTACTTCTTTGAAGGTGTCGGACGTTTCGCTTCTTATCCAAGAGGCTTCGTCAGCTAACAAAAATTTGCCGGTAGCGCTGACCATATACATATATATATATATATATATATATATATATATATATATATATATATATATATATATATATATATATATATATATATATATATATATATATATATATATATATATATATATATATATATATATATATATATATATACACTGATTGCTTCTATTGTACTGACTGATTACTTGTATTGTCCTGACTGATTATGGGGTCTACGACTGGCCTGATTGCCCCATTTGCTCTGGTATCACCTGATCAGCATAACTAAACCTGTGGGGTAACACTCTCAGCAGTGTCTTGTACGAACGATCGAAATTAAACCTCACACCACCATGGCGATTTAGTGAAGGGTTTTGCCGTTTTATGAAAATAGCTTCTTTTACTCTCCTTTCAAACCATCTATTTTCTTTCACTAAGATTTTAATTTCATTGTTGTCAAATGAGTGGTTGCTAGCTTTTAGGTGCATATGTACTGCCGATTGAGGTCCACTAGTATTATCCCTGCGATGTTGATAGTCTTTTTTTTGAGAATTTGTTTAGTCTCCCCAATGTATTGCTCTTTACAATCTTAATTTTTTACAATGTATTGAATAAACTATATAACTTTGTTTTTTATTTGGCAGCCTATCTTTAGGATGCACTAATTTTTGTCTGAAAGTGTTTATCTGTTTGAAATAAGTAGAAAATTTGTGTTGCCAAATGACCCTTTGTAGTTTTTAACAAACCCATGCAATGTAAGGTACTGCTACTCCTCTCAATTTAGTATCTTCAGGATTTTTGGTTTCGTTCCCTATTCTTTTCTTTTGACATTTGTTAAAAGACCACTGAGGGTACCCACAGTTTGGGAGTGCTCTCCTGACAGGTTTTGACTCCTTTTCTCTACCTTTGACGCTTGTTGGTATTAGTTTAGCCATATCCTGGAGGGTTCTGATATCTCCTAGTTTGTGTTGTAGTGGGTGGTTGGATTAAAAAGTAAGTATTGGTCAGTGTGCGTGGCCTTCCTGAAGACTTCTGTTTTTAGCGCTCTGTCCTCTTTTATAATTACTTTACAATCCAAAAAGGCTAGTTGGTTCTCTTTCATGTCCTCGCGAGTAAATTTAATATTGATATCTACAGAGTTGAGGTGATCTGTGAAGGATTGAATTTCTTGTTTTTTAATTATGATGAAAGTGTCGTCCACATATCTAAACCAGTGCCTAGATTTTGTCCCCGGGGAGGATGTGAGGGCCTGTTTCTCCATCTCTTCCATGTACAGATTAGCCACTATGGGTGAAACTGGTGAGCCCATAGCACAACCATGAATTTGTTTGTAAAATGTTTCCCTAAATTGAAAATACATGGTATTAAGGCAAATTTCCAACAATTGGCAGATGTGGTCCAGTTCAAGTTTGGTTCTTTTATGCAGAGAAGAGTCCGCCAGCAGTCTCGTCCTCACCACGAAGTGAATGAACACTAACGCAGACAAATACAGTCAAACCTGGGTTTTTCGACCATTATCCGTTCCAGAAACCTGTTCAAAAAGCGATTTGTTCGAAAACCGAAAGCACTTCCCATTATGTTAAATATAAATATTTTAATCCCTTTCAAGTCAAGAAAACTTTTTAAAGCTCATTTTAACCTTTTTACAGCATTTGCAGAGATCTCAGCCAAACATGTCTGCTTCTTGTTCAAAAAAAAAGTTTCAACAACACTAATGCGTCATCGGTCACAATGTGACACGACATGAGGAAGTGACGTCTAAGGAAGCGGAGGGGAGTCTTGTGGTGCATTCAGGTGTGCTCAGTTTGGTCAAGAACCCATTTTTCTGTTGTAAACCAAGGCACTAAAACCCCAAAATTTTGGGCCAAAATCCGAATTGGTCGAGAACCGAGACAAAAACTCAGGTTGTACTGTATGTTTACCTGATAAAAACCTCACTCACTGTTTATCTGCAATGATTTCCAGTAGGGGGCGTGGTACCGGATGACTTCATTGATGGCTGCCACCGCGGCGTTGTGAGGTGGAGGAAGGAGCGTCGCCAGCAAAGGAGGAGGGTCACCCAGTAGCGTGCTCGTGCACATGGCCATGGAGTCGGAGATAGATGTCAAGTTGTAACCGCCCTGTGACGCGACAATGTTGGTTAGCGTTAGAGCCTTGCGATCATTTGTTTTATTTTTGATGAATTCGTAGTACACAGTCAGGATGATCGTGATTCGTAATAGAATGGATTTTTTTTTTTTTGTGGATCACCAGAATAAGAAAATCCAACGCACCTTTGAAAGGTCACCGGAAAGCTACAACAATGCACACGGGCAGCACAATTCAATTTTGTTTGCGGCTCAGGATGAATGTTGGACTTTATGTTATATATAAAATTAAAACGGAAGAAGCAAGAACGTGTGGATTTTTGAAGGTGCCGATTAGGTCAGTGAGAAACGAGTCACAGAAGGTGTGCTTGATTTGATTACCCTTTTGTCCAATCAGGGATCAGCGTCACTTCATGTGCCATAATTTTAGATTTTTGGCACAATGACAAGAAATGGATAATGTGGCTTTTTTTGTTGTTGTTGTTTTTGATATAGTGTCTCAAGAAAAAGAAAATGTGTTTATTTCTGAACATTTTTTGAAAGTGTTTCATTTCAATAATATCTTGAATTTACTTCACCAGGTGGAATTTTTTCTCAGTTTCACCAATCATTTTAGTTTTTGGCAAAATGCTTAGACATTGAAAATTTGACGTTTTTACTACGTATTTGCTTATTTTTGGATTTGGATTTGCCTATATTAGTCTCGCAGTGGAGAAATTTACATTTCACAGCAGCAAAGTTATGAAAGGAATGAAAGTAGAAAAACAAAATACATGAGCTGCTGGAAAGGCAGCCACTCTTTTTTTTGTATTTGTGTGTCAAATTTCCTTTTGTTTATTTCAGAAAAATTTAAGGCCAAAATATATATAAAACGGCGTTCATTTTGGTAATCTCTTAAAATTACTTTGCAAGGTGGAATTTGCCATAATATAAATTTTTTTGCACATAATTAGAAATTGAAAATGTTCAGTTTTTTTGTTTGTTGTGGTATTTAATGTCTCAAAAAAATCAGTTATTTCAGAACATTTGAAGGCCAAAATATATATAAAACGGCATTTGATTTCAATATTCTCCTAAAATTACTTTGCCAGGCGGATTTTTTTCCGATTTCACCATAATTTTATGTTATTGTCAAAATGATAAGAAATGGAAAAGGTGGCGATTTTTTTTCCATGTTTTTGTATTTAGTGTCGCAAAACATAGTTTATTTCTGAAAATGTTAAGGCCAAAATGAAAAGCTCTAAGGAACATGAACATTTTAAAGAAGGATCATCTCGGAAAATAATAATTATGATTGTATAGTGACAAATTCTGATAAAACCCTGAAATATTTTTAAGCTCATAAAAATGGCAGAAAATACAACACTTTATACTATTCTGTAATTTCTATTTTCATGTTTGACAACAAAAAAGTTGTTTGTGTGTACAAAGTGTTTCCCTTTCATTTTAATGTCACGTGTGGGATACAAATCACCTCCAGTATGAGTAAAAGTCGTCCACAAGCCAACGACATCAGCATGTGCGTAAGGTGGGCGTAGCACTCGGGGGTCACGCGGTATCCACCCAGGGGGTCGCCCCGTGCGGCGTCAAATCCCGCCGACACTAAAACCAGTGCCGGATTGAACTGCGGGGGGCGAGGGGAAGGAAATACAGATGTTGTCATTTATGCATTGTTGTTATTGACGACAAAATGGCGGCGCAAGCGCGTGTATCACCTCCAGGGCAATCGGCATGACGATATGGTGGAACGCGGCGAGATATTCAGCGTCACCCATCCTCCCGCCGCTCCAGGCCACGTTGACGTTGAAGCCCCTTCCCTTCGCCACGCCCACCCGATTTGGGGCGGCGTCCTCCGAGGATGGGAAGAAGTTCCCGTTGTCGTAGCGATGGAGGGAGACGTATAGGACGCTGCGAACAGGAGAGTCGCGCCGACAATCAGCTGACGTGACGCGCGGCGGTCGCGCGACATCTCACCTGTCGTCGTCTTCAAACATGTGCTGAGTCCCGTTGCCGTGGTGGACGTCCCAGTCAAGGATGAAGACTCGGACAGGCGCTTCCTGGTGGGATTTTTGGGCGTAGCGAGCGGCGAGCGCCGCCGTGTTGAAGAAACAAAAACCACACGGTGTCCCGCTCTCGGCGTGATGGCCGGGGGGGCGCACGATAGCCACGCCGCTTCTCACCTACGCACGCAAGATGAATAGATGACGTCAATGAGGCGCTCTTAGACGATCACACGCGTATCAGATGAGCGGTGCGCGACGGGATGGCGACCTGTCCCGTCATGATGTGGTCCACGGCATTGAAGCAGCTTCCGGCGGCCAGCAGGGCCGACTGGAAGCTCTGATTGTTGATGTAGATGGAGTTGAACTCTTGGCCCAGTTTGTGCAAATCTCTGTTCTTCATCGTCGAGGTCGACTTCATCCGCTGGATGTGGTCCGCCCTGAACAAATATCAACAGTCATGCGCGGTCGATTCTTTATTTATTAATTTGATCCTTTATTTATTTGTAAATGTATGTATTTATTCATTTATGTATTTAATCAGTCATTTATTTATGTATTTAATCAGTTATTTGTTTATTTGTGTTTATGTATTTAATCCTTCATTTATTTATTTATTTATTCATATAATCATTCATTCATTCCTCTATCAATCTATCCATCCATCCATTTATTTGTTTGTGTTTTTAATCAGTCATTTGTTTATTTATGTATTTCATGCTTCATTTATTTTTGTATTTATTATTTTAATCATTCATTCATCCTTCCATCTATCAATCCATCCATGTATTTGTTTATTTAATCAGTCATTCATTCATTAATGTATTTATTTCATTGTTCATCAATCAATCAATCAATCAATCAATCAATCAATCAATCAATCAATCAATCAATCAATCAATCAATCAATCAATCCATCCATCTATTCATTCATTCATTTATTTATGTGTGTATTAATTTATGTAATCATGTATCTGTTCGTTTATTTATGTATGTATTTTTATTTGTTTAAGAGAGAGATTCTAAGAGAGAGAGTGTGTATGAGAGAGTGAGAGAGAGAGAGAGAGAGAGAGAGAGAGAGAGAGAGAGAGAGAGAGAGAGAGAGAGAGAGAGAGAGAAAGAGCAAAAGAGACAGAGAGACAGAGAGACAGAGCAAAAGAGACAGAGAGACAGAGACAGAGGGATCAAAAAATAGGACTGTTCCAATTGTAGCTTGCCACAGTGGAGACAAATGTCACGCTAAGCAACATGGATGATATCACGTACGTGTGACACATGGCGAGCTCCTCCTCGGTGGCAAAGCGAGACGGAATGCGCTGGCAACGTTCCGCCAGCCCGAGCTGTTGATGCCTTGAGAAGATCTTTGCGATTCTTTGCGGGTGCTCGGGATGATGGCTGCGGACAAAGTGGAGCTTATTGGACCATGTCAGTCATCCGGGCCAGGGCTGGACACCCACCAAGCTCCCCCGCGATTACCTGTCCCACATGTTGAGGTGCTCCATCATTCTCTCATCGTACACAAGGCCCGTTGTCATGACATTGGGACACGGCGGGTTCTCCACATTGTCGGTTGCTAATCTGAGAACTTGTCCTTCAGCAAGATGATCGCCTTCTAAAGGAGACACAATGCAACAGACATAAGATAAAAACGTATGCCAATCATAAATCGGCACTGGCACGAAGATATTGTGTGTGCTTGTGTGTGTTTACCCAACACTTGCAGTGAGGTCCAATATGGATACAAAGCCGCGATGCACTCAGAGATGGACTTCAAAGCGCTAAGACACGGAAGCAAATGTCAAAATGTTACGCCATCACCGAGTCAAGATATTTTGAACTTCAATTCTTCTTCTTTTCCTTTCGGCTTTTCCCTTCAGGGGTCGCCACAGCGAATCAGTGTCCTGCATCTAACCCTGTTTTGTGCATCCTCTTCTCTCACACAAGCTACCTTCATGTCCTCTTTGACAACATCCATAAACCTACTCTTTGGTCTTCCTCTCGGTCTCCTGCTCGGCAGTTCAAGGCTCAGCATCTTTCTCTCGATATAGTCACTCTCTCTCTCCTCTGGACATGTCGAAACCACCTCAGTGTGGCCTCTCTGAGTTTCTCTCCAGGGACTCTAATATGCCTCTAATATGAGTTGATATATTGAACTTATTTTGAACTTCAATTAGCTGAAGTTTATTTCTTTTTTTATTCATGGTTTGTAAGAGTTCCCAAGTGTTTTAATTATCAGACCATCCAACTTGATTTATTGAGCACTTTTCAACATAAAAATGGTAGTTTCCTGTTGAGGTTTGCTTATTTAGTGGAAGAACACCCGCCCCTAACCCCCCACCCAACCCAACACCACCTTAACACCACCCCCACAACCCAAAAGGTCATAAAATATGAGGAAAAATTCACAAGTGTAACCCAGTGTGTGTGTGTGTGTGTGTGAGAGAGCGTGAGCGTGTGTGTGTGCCAGGTACCAATCAGAAGGAGCAGTAGGCGAAGCCAACGCTGCACAGGCTCCTCCCAGCAATGCACGAACGCAAGCGGCAGCACCCTTCGCCGTGGCCCGCAGGTTGTAACCTCCCTAAACGTGCAGAAAAAAAAACACACCTGCAACTGTCACTGATCAGGTGGAAGTGGAAGGCTCTAGAGCAGGGGTGGGAAAACGTTTTGACTCGCGGGCCACAATGGGTTCTAAAATTTGACAGAGGGGCCGGCCCAGGAACATTTGGAGGGAGTGTTTGGCCCGGATATACTAAAGCATTAAATGTAGTGTGTGCAAATCTCATAGTACAGGAAGAACACTACAACCCAATTTATTAACTGTCTTTCAAATGTGAAAAATAGCCCTTATTAGTTAATAGATGTGTCTCAAGTAATATGCAAGATATGGCATTTACATACTATTTCGCAAATACTGGGAGGAGAAAATGTAAATAAATTAAAATAACATACGCACTGTGATTTATCAAGATTGCATCTGTGTTTAATGAATTTCAATCGAAGGTGCAAAGTTAAAGATATCAACATTTATTGAAAAATTGAATCACTTTCAACATTCAAAACATATTACACATCGAAATACTCAAGCTCAATAATATCTACTTGTGTTAAAGTCCAGAAAATCATGGATGGATTGTCCTGACTGCACGTTCTACAAACTCTCCACGGACGCCCCCGCCTTCACGCGCAAACAGTACACGTGTATCGTTGCCAAGCACACAGACAGGCTGTATTAATATCCTACCTGCAGCTGAAATTTGCATACGCGGCATGACAGCCAATCGGAAGCCTGTTTCTTGCTTCCGGACTTTCCCGAGCATCAGAAGGTCGTGCATTTGCATATCATTTTCCAAAGTACAGGCACGGAACCTCAGCCCCAGAAAAAAGATTCAAAAGAATCTAACAAAATTTATGATGCTACAAAACGTAAACATACATTATCCCTTGACTGTAAAGTGTACTTGAGCGTTTTGAAAGGCGCCTAGTCTGCTTGAATCAGACAACGCAATATTGCGAACAAACGACAACTGGAGCAAAATCTTCCGCGAGAGATATTTACCGTAATTTAAATGGGAGAGCATTTGTTGTCAGTACATCCTTAATTAAAAAAATCCTTTATACTTTGCAACAATGGTTGTTTTTGCGATAAGTTGTCTTATTGTGTTTCACGTTGTGAAAAATGGGGCAGGCAACTTTATGGCTGGGCAGGCAACTTTTCAGAGTTGTTTGCCCTGGTTTCCGCCGGCAACTTTTCAGAGTTTTCTGTCCTGGTGTCCGCTAACTTTGTGTCATGAGTTTCAGGCACTGTTTTTACTATAATTTTTACAAGTTTGGCGGGCGCGGGATGTGGTGTCAGAGTATAGGGGTCCAAATCAAGCCCTCCACATCATTTTATTTGGCCCATGAAACCAAATCAAACTTGTGAAATTCCAGGCTAGTTCCAACCAAAATTTCAAATTGTCCCATTTAAACAACAATAACAGTTCAATTTTTGACTTCAGATTTGAAAACTAGTTATTGATTAATCTGTTGTGTGGAGGGGATGAAACATTCAAATGGCTTCCCCAAATTCATAACGGCCCCCCAAGAGGAAACCGTGACTACAATGTGGCCCATGTGGCAATGTGGGGCGTGTTCAAGCTTTGAGACGGTGGGTTCAAGCTTTCGCCGAGTCAAAAGGCAACCTGCAAATCTGACAATTTTTCCCGTTTTGTAGTAACCTCGCGAACGACACAAAATGTTATTTTTAGCTTGTTTTCTGCCTTTCTTTGTCATCTCGTCCGCTGCTGAAAATTGCTACGGCTGTCATTTGAACACCCTTGTTTTAGGCCTTGGTTGTTGGTATTCACCAGAAACACAAAGAAAATGTTCCCACAATGCTTTTTCAATTTTTTTTTTTTTTCATTTGATAAAATGGCACTTTTCTATTTTTTCTGAAATGCAGATTTTCTAAAAAATAAAAATAAAAAAAATTCTAAAATAGGAATTTTCATTTTTTTTTTTTTTTCTAAAATGCTGATTTTCAAAAATAAAAATTAATTTACATCAATGGTGATAGGGCGGCCCTGTAGTCGAGTGGTTAGCACACCGGCTTCACAGCCATTTTGGTGTGTTTGTTTTGATACAGTACGTGCATGTTTTTTCTTTTTACCTCAAGAGCCAAAATGAGTTGACCTTCTGCCAAAGACATCAGCATGTGTGTCAGTGTCTGGAAACATTCGGGACTCACGCACATCTGGCCCTGAAAACAAACACACACACACAAACACACGCACGTACACGCACGCACGCGCACACACACACACACACACGCACACGCAAACACACACACACACACACACGCACACACACACACACAGATACACAGGTCTGGGAGTGTCCTGAAATCATTTAGGATCATGAATTTGTCTGTCGATCCCACATAAAATGTTTTGTGATTGCAAGTTGTTGTTTTTTAATCTTTCAACAAATTGTAACGGAACCAATGTGTTGTCATAATCACCCTGTCATACCTTGGGGTCCCCAAGAGTGGCATCAAAACCTGCAGACACCAGAACCAGCTGGGGCTGAAACTTCACTCACACACAGAGGCACACAGTTAAAAGTTTGAAGTGGGGCTTGGGAGGGGGGGGGGGCGCCATTTTAAGATGGAAGTGTTTTCTGGACTGGAAGCAGTGAGCATTACCTCGTAGGCAATCGGAAGCAGCAGTTGTTGGAAAGCACACATGTAGTCTGCATCACTTTTACCAGCCTGAACAAGGGGACAGCAAATTTCTCAGTCAACCGAATCATTTTGGGGGACTGTTTTTTATCCCATTGGGGGAGCGGGGTGGTTCGACATCATTGATTACCAACTACAGTGATACCTCGGCTTACGAAGGCCTTGGCTAACAAACTTTTCTGTCATGATCTGGTTGGCGAAGAACGGGTGGCGCTGTCGGCCCCGCCTGCAGCCTCGCAGGTGCTGGTCGTTTTAATCAGTGACACTTAAAAGGACTCCCGGCACGACCATCTGGTGTCGGGTCATTGTTGATGTATGCTTTGTATGCAATTGTATGCATACAAGCATGTATGCTCTGCATGTGTTTGTTTAATCTTGGCAGACTTTTACTATTGGTCTATATTTGATACTTTGTATTTTTTCTGTTTGAATGACTTTGATGTTTTAGATTCTGTTCCTGTTGACTTTATTTTAATACAATTTCTCAAATACAACCTGCTCCTCCCTCCTGCCTGCTTTTTGGGATCCACACCCGCCATCACCACCTTGCAAATACGTGACATTTTCGGCTTACAAATGTCAAATTCACGTGAATTTAATCTTAGCATACAAACTATTTTTTGGGAGACACACGGAGCGCCACAATGAGTGATGTGTCGTTCGCGAACGAGTCCGTTCTCCTAACAAGGAAATGGCAGCCGACTTTTTTTTGTCCTCTATTCCCCGCCCCCAGTCTTCAGTTAAAGATGCACGTGATTGGTCAAGAACGCAGCGGTGAAGGGGCGGAGGGGGGCGGGGGGGTTACAGAAACACAGAGCTGCAAATAAAAATAGATAGGCAGATGACAGAGAGAGTGAGTAAATGGATAGAAAACTGTGAAATTTTTACTCGTTTCAACTTCTTTGATAGTTCAAAGCAGAGTGTAGACTGCAAGGTTAAAATATCCCATCAATCAGGCTCCACAAATAACCCGCACAAGCCATTTGTACACTTCATGCAAAAAGCTATCAACCCAGCTAAACAGAACACAATTGATTGGATTGGATTGGATATGCCTTTATTAGTCTCACAGTGGAGAAATTTAGGCTTATTTTTGATGAGGAACTAGGTAACATTATCGCAGAGAAAGCACAGCAACCTAGATGTTCGTCATCCATTGATGATTTAAATGCTAGCCACAAATGGTTCGAGAACTTTAAGCGTCGGACAGGGATTCATAGTGTCATTTGTCATGGTGACAAAGCCAGTTCTGACGATAGAGCTGCCAAAGCTTACAAGGAATCATTCCTCAAAATGGTGGAAAAAGAAGGATACGTTCCTCATCAAGTGTTTGATGCTGATGAAACCGGCCACTCCATTCCATCAAGCCATCAACGACCATCACAAAGGTAAATAAAACAACTTTATTATACACTGCAGTTTATTTCTTTAATTACAATACTATAGCACATTTATTATAAGTAAAATAAGGTATATTTGTGTAGTTTTAAGGCTTACAAAATAAGAAAGTAGAAAATTATGTTTTATGGGGAGCGGGGAACGGATTATTCTAATTTTAATGGTATCCCATGGGAAATTGTTTGGGATATACAATTTTCGCCTTACACACTATGTCTGGAAACCAATTAAATTCGTAAGCCAAGGTATCACTGTACTCTGTCCCGAGAGTTTATATCTTGTGCTGTGGCAGATCATGACGAATAATGTCACTTTTTTAATCAATCTGCCGGGTTCACACTGTGGCGAGCGGAACACTGGAAACTGACTTTAATCTCAGTAGTCTGATTTTAATCTCGCTGTGGTGGATCTCGCTCAAGGGAAAAGCCGAAAGGAAAAGAAGAAGTCTGACTTTTAGCTCAGAATTCTGACTTTTAAAACTGTATTCTGAGATAAAGTGAGAATCTTGCCAACTTTATTTTTTTTCCCGTTTGGCCCTAATCCTCTTCCGCATATTTTGACCCCATCAAATCAACGGTAGCATTTTAATCACTCGTTCTGTCATGACATTTATTTTCCACATGATGGCACAATAGAACAGGTGAAGCTTCACGAGACTGTGGCCCAGAAGGGAACCATTTGGATGGCTTCATGATGCTTCAGTTAGCATCACTACCAGAATTGGCTTACAACCGGGTGGCAAAAGTTACAAACAAGAGTGTATGGATTTCATACAACGGAATATGAAACGGGGTACCTGCAAACTTTTGTTTCTGAGTGGTCAAAGATTGGGTCACGTGATGCCAGAGAAGAATGGACATGACTTACCGCGGACCAGGCCAGGTTGATGTTTCGACCCTCGGCGGGGGCGCAGCCCACAAACGTGTTGTCAGACTCTTGCAGGTGAGGCCAGAAGGCGCCCCGCTCGTGCCTGTGCACGCTCATGTACAGCACGCTGACGCATGCATTCATGCACATTTCAACAGCGTTTAACAGGCTTGTTATTTTTTTTGCGCTTTTTCAAAGTGAGGAGAGGTCACCTGGGGTCATCCTGGAAAACACGTTGGATACCTTGACCGTGATGAACGTCCCAATCCACGATCAACACCCTGACACAAAGACACAATTTCACATGGTTAGGTCAGTGGCTTCCATTTTTAAAATCCTCACTTTTTTAATGTCTTCACGTTGTCTGAAGATGTCTTCTCTTTGCTTCCAATTGTGTCAAAATATTCTCAGCAAGTGGTTCAAAATCCAGGCACCCGTGTGCTGGGCATTGCTTAGCCCAGACATGTCCAAAATCCGTCCCGGGGGCCAAATGCGGCTCATAGTCAATTTTCATCCGGCCCACAGCCTCCTGTCATAAAATCAATAAGGTCTGGCCCACATGTCGAATAACTACATTGGGCAGTAGCGCTGTTACCTGTGTGTGCTAAGTGCTGTCATCTACAGGCTCAATTAAGAACAGCAAATTAGTATGGCAGACATTGACAAAATGAGCTCGCCCAATTTTCGATTTTCTATTATTTTATTTTCTGAAATGGTGATTTTCTAATTTTTTAAAAATGTTTCTAAAATGGCCATTTTCAGTTTTTTTCTAAAATGGCAACAAACTACAAAAGAACAATTGCTTCTGTACAACTGTTACAAAAAAAGTTAGTTTTAACAAAAGTAAAGTAAATATTCAATTTCAATTTTTAATGTAAATTCTATTTTGTTTCAGATGAACATGCTGAAGATAGCCGAAATTAAAATAAAAAAGCAATTATGAAACACAGAATGGCAAACTGAAATGTATTTAAATTAATGCTATTATATGTGAAGAACGTCCGCAAGGTTGCCTCGCCCCCCACTACATTTTTAACACACCAAATCTGGCCCCCTTAGAAAAAATGTTTGGACACCCCTAGCTTAGTGTGCTGCAAAAATGTCTTAAATATCCTCATTTTGTGTGTGTGAATGTTAATCCAGTAGTACAGTAGGCACATTTTGTGGATTGAAATCCACCCCCAACCTCGTACAGAGGCATTTTCCATCCAAACGTACTCAATGAGTTTCTTCATAGCCCGACTTTTAACTCATTCACTGCCAGACGCGCAAAAATGTGTCCACTCCAATGGAGTTTTTTTTCATTATCACTCGAATTCCAGGACCCACAGAATATTGAGTTTTAGGACTACATCAACATTCAATGCAGCGTAAGAAAGCTTAGACCCTCTTCTTTCATCAGAAAAAAACAGTTATTTCATAAATTATACGGGTCTGGAGTTATATGTGTCACGATGTGGTTGGCGACCAACGCCTGCACCTGCACAGGTGTTGGTCGTTCCGATCAGGGGCAGACTGTCACGTTCTGATTGGCGACGATGGATAGCGCTGTTGGGCCCGCCTGCAGCTGCACAGGTGTTGATCGTTCCAATCAGTGGCAGTTAAAAGGACTCCCGGCACGACCATTCTATGTCGGGTCATTGAATGTGTTTGCTTCACCCTGTCACGTTTGTTTCATCTTGGCAGATTTTTACTTGTGGTTTTCTTTGATACATTTTACTTTTCTGTTCGGATGATTTTGATGTTTTAGATTTTGTTCCTGCTGACTTTATTTTAATAAGATTTGTCAAATACATGCTGCTGCTCTTTCCTGCCTGCTTATTTGGGATCCACAACCTTCACCACCTTGCAAACCGTGGAAGAATGACCCGACACCGAATGGTCGTGCCGGGAGTCCTTTTAACTGGCACCGTTTGGAACGACCAACACCTGTGCAGCTGCAGGTGGGGCCGACAGCGCCAACCGTTGGTCGCCAACCAGACCTTGACAATATGAGCTTGAACTGAGGGCAGCTGTCCAAAATACAATGTAATACATAAACTTGTCCTGTGACAGTAGTGACCTTTAGAGTTTTGAAAGGCACTTGTGTAATGAAATGTATTATTATTATTATTATTATTATTATTATTATTATTATTATTAGCGCTTTAACAACAGCTGAAGCTGGAAAAAATGGAAAATGCTGTCCCTATTGCCAGAGGTCTTGCCAGCGCTTTATCGGCAACCAAGCAAGAAAAAAACCAAAACCCGAACTAATTCAGGAATGGCGCTCTATGTCATATTTTCAATTCCTGAATAAATTAGTCAATGGAAGTAAATGAGTTACCATCGAAGACACACCTTTTGATTTTGTGCTTCTTCTGAGCGTAACGAGCTGCAACGGCCACATTGTTGAAAACACAAAAACCGTTGGCCTCGTTTGACAGCGCGTGATGTCCCGGGGGCCTGCCACACACACACACACACAAAACACACACATGCGTTATGCTTGGTAATTGAGAGAGGCCTTGAACAAATCATCAGTCTTCAGATGATACCTGATGACAGCAAAACCGTTTCTCAGTTCAGACGTCAACACCTGGTCAACGAGCTGGAGGACCGAACCCATTGCCAAGATGGACACCTGGAAGGTCTCCTGTAACGCGCATCCAACAGATAGTTTTGTGCGTATTCACTCATTAATTTGATGAACACATCGATGCTGAAACATCTGCAGGTATGATAATCTAGATGTACATAATCCGAGCAAGAGGCAGCATGTTTATGTGAAATACAAAGGGTCTAAGTACAGTTATACCTCGGTTTCCGAATTTAATTGGTTCCAAGAAAGTGTGTGTAAGGCAAAAAGTGTGTATTCAAATATTAATTTCCCAAGTAAATCATTAAAATGAGAATCATCCGTTCCCAGGTCCCCATTAAACGTACATTTTAATGAAATAAGCCTTATAAGCCTTGTATAATAAATGTACTATTGTATTGTAATTAAAGTAATAAACAGTACAGTATAATAAAGTAGTTTTATTTACCTTTATGATGGTCGTTGATGGCTTGATGGAATGGATAGCTTTTTGCATAAAGTGTCTCAAGGAGCTCTGGGTTGTACTTCTTGGAAGTTGTGATATTGCAACAGCAACAGATGCAGGCAGACACACTAGAAACTTCATTAATAGTGAGTTTCCTTGCTTGTCTTTTCTTTTCAAATTGTACAGATGGCTTGTGCGGGTTATTTGTGGAGTCTGTTTGATGGAATATTTTAACCTTGCAGTCTACACTCTGCCTTTGAACACTCAATAAAGTTGGAACGAGTCCAAATTTCACTGTGTTTTCTATCCATTTTCTTCACCTTTTCACTTTTGTTTTTTCTTTGTTCATGTGCTTACATCGTGCTTGTTTCAACATGTTTCACATGTTTTTATGTGTCTGAGCAGACACACAAGCTCCCTGAGCACACTAAGGACCACTGTGAGCAACACACCTGTCATGATCTGGTTGGCGACCAACGGGTGGCGCTGTTGGCCCCGCCTGCACCTGCACAGGTGCTGGTCGTCCCGACCAGTGGACTGTCACATTCGGATCAGCCCTGCCTGCAGCCTCGCAGGTGCTGGTCGTTTTAATCAGCGACACTTAAAAGGACTCCCGGCACGACCAGCCGGTGTCGGGTCATTGTTGATGTATGCTTTGTATGCAATTATATGCATACAAGTATGTATGCTCTGTATGTGTTTGTTTAATCTTGGCAGACTTTTACTCTTGGTCTATATTTGATACTTTGTATTTTTTCTGTTTGAATGACTTTGATGTTTTAGATTTTGTTCCTGTTGACTTTACTTTTATACAATTTCTCAAACACAACCTGCTGCTCCCTCCTGCCTGCTTTTTGGGATCCACATCTGCCATCACCACTTTGCAAACCGTGACAACACCAGTATCACGCCTGTTGAACGGCGTGAATGGGCAGGACACATTTGCGCCGTTCTGCTCCGATTGGCTGCGTAGTGTACGTGAACTGTACGGCATTATAGGCTGGACAACTGGCAGGACACCTGTCACTCATTGAGTTACATGGTACAATATATATATAAAAAAATATTGATATAACCGGACTATCGATATATCCGATCCTGCGGCATGTAAATTTTCTCCTGGCGTTCATAGAAATAGTATCGTAATAAGCAGTACTATCGATATAACCGATATCGATATAACGAGACTTTACAGTGTGTGTGTGTGTGTGTGTGTGTGTGTGTGTATATATGTGTATGTATATATGTATGTGTATATATATATATATATATATATATATATATATATATATATATATATATATATATATATATATATATATATATATATATATATATATATATATTGGCACAGATGTGCGACAATCTCTATTGGTCTATGGATGCTACAACTTTGTGTTTGCTTTCAACACATAGCTTGTAGCAGATGTGCACATTACACTATGACGTCCCTGATCCACTGGTGCAAAGGATGCTTTGATCCTCTCCTCTTTCATCTAGAACTGCTTCATGCAACAAAGAGTGGGCAGAAAGTGCTAAAGATTGACTGATTGTCTGTATCTTTTGTGTTGTGTCACATTATTTAGTTGTTTTGGTGTTTTTACTTCAAGATGCCTTTACAGCAGCTCTGTATTTTGTTTCTATTCCTTCCTTTTCTTTCCTCTTCCTTTCAGAACTTTGCTGCTGTGAAATGTAAATGTGTCCACTGTAAGAGTAATAAAATTCCAATCCAATCCAGTTGTATTGTATTGTCTGTGTGTGAGTGCGATCTTACGGGATGTATATAAACGGAATCATATTTGTTTGAAAACCGTTGTAGTTCTGTTTCAGACATCGTCTGAGTGGACCTAATGAGCTCGATGTAGTTGTTCCTGGAGAAAGGACAACACACACCTGATCAGAGAAGACGTCAAACATAAAGATGGATTGTTTTTCATATTTGGGTGAACTCACGTGTGCACCAGCAGCAGCTCTTCATCAGTGGCTGTTCTGGGCTGAAACACACACACACACACACACACACACACACATGCACGCACCACACACACAAACACACGCACACACACACTTCAGTGTCCTGCTTCAGCAAAAAAAGGCAGAAAGTGAAACGTCTCTCCCACCTGCACTTGAACGCAACATGACAGCAGCCCTTGTCGGTCCAACTCTTCCATGATAGATGTCACTCTGGTTGGACTTTCTGCATGACTGAACCACAACACCAGTCATTTACAGGGTCGTATGACATCAATGCTTTCTACAGCAGTTCTTCAAAAAAATGGGCAGTGGTCAAACTCAGGATTGATTTAATTTATGTGTCACATATGACATACTCCGTTTGCGTAGGATCACTTGGGTTTTGGACGGGTGTCATATTGGCTTGGCCACCGTGTGTATGTCTGAGGTCGCTCGCCGAGGTCCTAGCAACGATGTTGCTTAGGGAGGTTTTGTAAGTGCTCAGACGTATAAAAAATTCGAGGAAATGTTACTTTTGAAGAATGTGAGGATGAGGAAAATTAAAAAGTAGACCTCCAAATAATAAGTATAGGAATACAATGTATCCCCAAAATGATGGGCATAAATGTGCATTAGTACTGATCTACGGTCATGTGACACACACCCACACACACGCACGCACATACGTATTACAAAGTCATGTAGGTGAGCTTACTTGGGGTCCCACAGGTTCTGATGACGGGTGAAGGTCTCAGAGTAGACCAGACCTGTTCCACTGGCGGATGATCTGCTGGACAGGTCCTACACACAAACACACGTGCACACACGCACATGCACACGCACACACACACATGTACGCACACACGCACGCGCACATATACACACACTTAAACATTATGTGGGGCACATTGCCGACTCCTATCAACACAGTACGAAAGGTTCTCCGGCGTAGCTATCAAAGGCAAGGTCCGGGGGCCAAATGTGGCCCACCACATCATTTCATTGGACCCGCTAAAGCAATTCAAGACCATCAAGTGTCATGATACCTACTAAAGTCACAACCAAAATGTCAAAGGGTCACACGTAAACCACAATTAGTCATTATTTTTTACTTCAGATTTGAAAACTAGTTTTTCAATAATTTGTGTGTGTGTGTATGTAATATGTGGAGGGGATGAAAAATTCTTATGGCTTCGCAAAATTCATACTGGCCGCCCAAGAGGAAACCAGAACCACCACGTGGCCCTCGGCAAGAAATTACTTTGACACCCACGTTCTACCGTGATGCGCTTGGTTCCGCTCACCAGCCGCTGCAGTTCAAGCTTAAGCTCCTCTCCGTGGTCTTCTCGTTTCCTCGACATTCTCCCTTTCTTCTTTGCCTCCTGCAAGCTGCTACTTTTCTTCTTCCTCTCGTTACCTTGAATCACGGCGCCCTGTCCGCACACACACACGCAGCTGCTTCGTAACCAATAAAGACATTTTTGTCGAACCTTAAACGAGATGAGAATTTTTTATAGCCCCGCGTGATTGGCAAGTTAATATATCACCCACATTTTAAGTCCTTCATCAAACATTGAGCGAGTCAGCATTCACTTGAGCTACCTGAGGGGAAAGACGAGGAGACCTCCGAACTGACTTTGGTCCACATGATGATGATGATGCCAATGGTGGAGAATCATCAGTTCCAGACGACATCTCGGGACGAGGTCAAACAAAACAAGCACGCCTTCCACCCTCCATTAGTAAACAAACACACAAAAACAAAACAGACACACAACTACAATTTGCCTATGAAATTGACTGCATAGTGACACTTCAAATAAAGCAACACGTGTGACTTTAGTAGTTATGTTGCTCATGTATGTCACACATTTATGAAAGTTAAAGTTCAATTCCTCAAGTTTTTAAATTCCTCTCTTGTTAAGTTAAACAGATACTAATGGACAATGCATTGAAAAAAAACATCAACTGTTCCACCTGAAATTTCTACACATTGTATGTATTAAGTTACCCAAAAAATAAGCTCCTTTATTCATTTTTAAAATTATGGGTGCATTAATTGGTTATTAGCATGCACAGCTTGGGCTTGGATATCAAAGTCCTATAGACAGTCTTACTCTCAAACAATTTGGAATGGCAAGGTCAATTAGTTTGTTTTTGTTGAATATGGAGGGCAATTGGATTTCAGATCAGAATATGTGAAATACATTAATAATTACATTTTTTATTTAATGGTATTGTATATCTAGATGCAAACAACGCGGACAGAGCTTCTTTTTGAAGGCATCCCATTTTTCATGTGAGCATAAAGAGTTTGATGTTTCTCTTTATTTGTAAGTAGGTTCGTTGTCAGATCTCCCAGGCAGGTGACACGCAGAGCTTGATCGTGGCGTGGAGTCGAGCAATTCGTGCTGTGAAACTCCGTCCGATGCTGAGCGGGTCTCTGCGAGTGGGTCTCTGCGAGCTGCGTGTCTGTCTGGGTCTGAGTCCGAAATGATTCTGATTCTCTCTGTCCTGCGACGGCTACTTTTATACCCATTTTCGTGCGTGGGAACAAGTGGAAAATTGCGGTCACGATTAAGCGGAAGCAGATGTAGACGGACGGGCGGACGGACGGAATGGTGTGCCAACGCGACACGGCGTCATGGCGAGAAACGCTTGGCGATGTCTCCACACCTGCTGCACACTTCAGGAACCTTTTGGAAGACGACATTGGTCCCCGTTCCAAAAGGGTCAAGGAACTTCCAAATTTGGCAAGACGACCTCTGACCTTCCAACAAGACGAAGCTTCTGAAGGCAAGAAAAAGAGAATCCAAGTTCATGGTCACAAAACGGAAACTTGCCAGGTGACGAAGTCAAGGTGGAGCCCCTCGGCCCCATTTTGGGGTCTTTTGTGTCAACTTCTATTTCAATCTCCTTTGTGCAACTGCTCCTATAATAATCATCAGTATTGTATTGTACTGTGTTGTATTGTATTGTAGGAATTAAGTAAAATAACTGATTTATTTGTTTATTATTTATTATTATGTGTACGGTAATGTTTTTGAATGTTGCTGTGCCGATGACCATTTTGTGTTTGGGAGCCTTTTACTTGTTGCTTGTTCTGTAGCCACAAAGGGACATAAGTCTTCTTGTGCCGGTCCCAAGCCCGGAAAAATACAGAGGGTTGTGTCGGGAAGGGCATCCGACGTAAAAGCTTGGCCAAAACAAACATGCGGATCAAACCTCTAAAGATGGAGGACACTGATTTGCTGTGGCGACCCTGTGAAGGGAAAAGCCGAAAGGAAAAGAAGAGGAAATGCGTCAGGCTGAGACGCATATCGAGGAGATCAAAGGGCTTGAAAGACATCAAGGACGCGGTGAGGCACCGGTGAGGCACCGGTGAGGCACCGGTGACGCCACAGGGCTCCCCTCCTGGATCCAAAATTGGTGAAAGCGATGAAGGAAAAAATAAAGAAACAAAAGTCGTTCTGCGACATGGAGGTGCCAGGCACGATGACGGTCGATCACGAGGCATGGCACACGTCGGTGGGGAGGTGGCCGAGGAAGTCTTGGTGGTGGCTGAAGTCGTTGTACGGGAGCACGGCAACGAGTGCTCTACGACTGCCAGTTTGAGTCGATCTTTGGAAACTTTCCTTGCGGCTGCCGAGTCAAATCCGGAAGGTCTTCTCACCGCGGAGTCGTTCGGCTGGGGCCGGTCGAGTCTGGGAAGCGTGGGGTGGGTCATGCTGCCGAGCACGGACAGGCTGGTCATCGGCGACGGTGACGTTGATCGCGCTGCCATGGCGCTCTGCAGGAAACTGAGGAAGAACGCTGACGTCGGCGGCCGAGTTGACCATGAAGCATCTTCCCGAAGTCCGATCGTGGACATAAGCGATGTCCGATGATGTCCGATCGTGGACATATATGATGTCCGATCGTGCACATAAACGATGCAGCTAGTTGCAGAGTCGCCAGGCGAATTGGACAGTGTTGGCCATCGGGGGTGCGGCAGGTTTCACGGTGGAGGGCCGACGGGTGATGGCGGCCCATCGGGAGCTCCTGTGAAGATCCCGGGTTCACGGGCGGCTGGTAAATCTGGTCCTTTCCATTCGGAGCGTTGATTGGGCTGAGGAAGAGACCTCCTGGCTGGCTCGCCAATAAAGAGTTTGATATTTCTCTTTATTTGTAAGTAGGTTCGTTGTCCGATCTCCCAGGCAGGTGACACGCAGAGCTTGATCGTGGCGTGGAGTCGAGCAAGTCATGCTGTGAAACTTCGTCCGATGCTGAGCGGGTCTCTGCGAGGTGCGTGTCTGTCTGGGTCTGAGTCTGAGATGATTCTGATTCTCTCTGTCCCGCGACGGCTACTTTTACACTCATTTTCATGCGTGGGAAATGCGTCAGGCTGAGATCAATGAGCTTGAAAGACATCAAGGACGCGGTGCGCACCGATGACGCCACAAGCAAAATTATCGGAACAGACATGATTTAATTAACTTCAAGTGAATTACATTTTCTAACATGTGTAATTTGGTGGTTGCAAAAACTGCATCCAAGTTGGGGATGTCTACAAATTGACATTTATGGACGTTTTGTGATGCAAATGGAGTGCACCTCCTCTGTAAACTGCAATAGGACAGTTCTGAAGAATATGCGCTCCATTTATTTACCTAAATGTCCCGTATCGATATTGAAGTTCTTTCAAGACCTGCTCTGGACTAAATCTCATGCTCACAGAAATGCCGCCGGAATTTTCTTTTCTTTTATATATGTAGCCTGATGTCATAGCATCTTATCAACATGCCCCCCCCCCCCCAAAGTTCCCGACAGGACAATGTTATTACTCAGGCATTAGCCCGTCACACCAAAATTCGTGGCCACGAATAAATATGCGCGTTATAGCGATGGTGTGGAAACAGGCATTCGCATTACTTAAAACATCATTAACACAAACAACAACATTAACAAGATAACAAGAGGGTACTTACAGGAAACTCTGTTTTTTTTATTTCATTCCTGAGCGCATTGAAACGACGCACATTGAATCAGTCACAATACAGCTGGGCGGTAGCTTCCGGGGACGTCATATACGTGCGCCCTCGTGTCAGACGGAGAAAATAGGAAAAACGGCGATGGTGCCCCCTGCTAGCTCGAAAACTAACACCGATTCTCTAGATACAGTGGATTCGAAGGTGCTGCAATATGAAAAGTTTATTGACGAAGTACTGAAGAAAGATCTACAGTAAGAACATATCACTTTTCATAACCCGGCCTTGTTTTTTTGTAGTTTTACGATGGAACACGAACCGCGTATCCTTTCTTGCACGTTGCATATTTGGAAGACAATAACCGTATTTGACAGCAACACGTTTCCCTGAAGAGTTCATAAATACGTGGATGCAAAGTCTGCACAATGTGTCCTTGGCGTGTGTATCATATTTACAGTGTTGATGTGTAAAAAAAAGAGCTAATAATCGCCAATAAAATCGGCTGGCAGATGAATAATAATAATATACTGTATTTTATTTACAAGTGCCTTTCAAAACTCTCAAGGACACTTTACCGACTGTAAAGTGTCCTGTAAAGATATTTTTTCTGCGAGTAAGCAGCAGCACCCAGACGCGCCAGAGTTCACTCAACCCGGAAGTAACTCAAATATAAAATGCTCATCGGCACAATAACGTTCAAATAAAGTAACAGTAGTCACCATTTGATGTCAGTGCTCTGATCCTACCTGAATGAGTACCCAACATTTCCACACTAATGTGTGTCATTTTCAGAAGAGTGACAGAACAACGAGACAGTGTTTATGAGCAGATCTCTCATTACCTGCAGCTGAAGAACACATTGCAGTCTCTGCAGGTATACGTATGCACATGTATACACACACAAACCAACATAAACATAGTAAGTTGTAAGATACAGGACACTGTGTATTTTCATTTTTATACAGGAGACAAATTCTCAGCGCCTCAAGACAGATGTTGACCTGGGCTGTAACTTCTATGTTCAGGCTGAAGTGTATGCACATACATTTTCCCCATATACAATAATAATGTTGAACTTAGTAAACCATATCTATCTGTCCATTTGTCTATCTGTGTGTGTGTGTGTGTGTGTGTGTGTGTGACTGCGCATGTGCGCCTGCGCATGTATGTCTGCGTGCGTGTGTGTGTGTCTGTCTGTCCATCTCCACAGGGAGGACTCATCAAAGATATTTGTGTTGGTGGGCTTTGGCTTCTTCGTAGAAATGGACCATGCTGAAGCACTTCACTTCATCGACAAAAAGACGAGTCAACTCACTTCGTCAGTGAAGACTCAAACAATTTAACAGGAAATCAGAGACTGATAATTTCCCATTACCAGTATTGCTCTTTCTAATTTTGAGTGTGTGTGTGTCTGTGTGTCTTAGCTTTACAGATCAGCTGACTCAAGAATGTGCCAAAATTAAAGCAAAGATCCGTCTGGTGCTTCAGGTCAGTTTCGTTATCCTCATGCCACACACAATCACATTCATAAAATCACTTACATAAGATCCAGTCAAGCTTGTTTGTTTAGGTACTTCTTTATAGTTTGGTGGAGCTTGATGCCATTTTTGTTGTTGTTCAATGACTAAAACACTTTCAAATATAATTTCCAACGTTGTTTCAAAATTGTCCGCCCGCCTGTGAGGTCCGTCCTTTTGTGTGTTTATTCGTGTGTTTATTTGTGTGTTTGTTTCTTTATTTATGTGTTAATTTATTCATTCAAAATAAATGCACCCCATGACTCTCTCGTTATCTTTCAGGGTCTGCAAGAACTTCAGGGTCTGACCGAGCTTCCAGAGCGTAGTGGGAGAGAAATCTTCTAGATTTGTACCTCCTTAGAACCCTTCATAGAGAGAGACGATGTCCGGGAGCATGCGGTCAGGAGGATCAACCTGAACGTTTCATGGTTGTTCTCCTGGAGTGACCACATTTGATGGATTGTCGTTTGGACATGTGCAATGAAGAAATGCCCCGCTACATCCACATCCGGATGGATCGAGTGCGTGTTGATGAAGACATGTCCAAATGTGGACCGTTGCCGTGGCGACCTGCGACTGAATTCAGTCAAGGACTAGAGAAACAATTGTCACACGCTGTGTGGCATTTCACAAGATGGATTATTTTCATGTAATTTCTCAAAATGTAAATAAACTGACAAAAACATTACATTTTCCCAAAATAACTTGATATATTTTGTCTGGCAGGAACCTGGGCCATGTCACAAATGTGTTTTATTCCATTTTGTTATCGTATACAATATCAAGTAATACAAGATAAAACACAAGCTAAGAATACAATATCCTGTTTACCAGGAACATCAAGTCACCATTTAGCTTCCGTGGGTTGATAAACCATGTTTCGAAATCACAATTGTTTGCTAAACTTTCTGCTACGTGCCAAGGTCATCTTAGTGCAAGGGGTGCTCTTTTCTGGTTCTTAATACGGATATGTAATTCCCCTGCTGATTGGCTGGCAACCAATTCAGGGTGTCCCCCACCTAGTGACCTAGAGTCCCCTGCTATATTGGGCAACTTGCCACCCAAAATCGACTTCTATCACCGACCAGTTTGTGTGTTAGTATGTCTGTGTAAGCTCTCAGTCTTCAGGTTTCTTCAGCTGTCACCTGTACTTCTTTGAAGATGTCGGACGTTTTGCTTCTCATCTAAGAGGCTTCGTCAGCAAACTAACATTTGCTGGTAGCTATATCTCTTTTCCTTTCGGCTTTTCCCTTCAAGGAGTCGCCACAGCAAATCAGTGGCCTCCATCTTTAGAGGTTTATATATATATATATATATATATATATATTTATATATATATATATATATATATATATATATATATATATATATATATATATATATATACAGTGAGACCTCAACTTACAAACACATTATCTTACAAACTTTTCATCTTACAAACGTCAAATTTATGAAAATTAAACCTTATAATAAGCACTATTTTCATAATACACACCCACCACGGCTGGCGGAGTGATCTTCGGCGGAAGCACACGACCGAACAGCACCAGAGGTTAAGTTACCAACAGTCCTTATGGAAGGTGACTCTCGTTCCATAAGCCATCAACGACCATCAAGAAGGTCAATACAACTTTATTTTACAGCACAGTTTATTTCTTTAATTACAGTCGTCATGTAATGCGCCTCTCTTTCCAAACAGCAATTCCCTTGACCTTCGACCTCCAATGCCAAGTGACTTTATGATACAATGCAGTGTATTTCTTTCATTACAATACAATAGCACATTTATTATACATAGAATAAGGTATGTTGTGTGTAATTTTAAGGCTTATTTAGTTGAAAATTATATTTTATGGAAACCCGGGAACGGATTATTCCCATTTTAATGGTTTCCTATGGGATTTATTTTTTTGAGATACACACTTCGCCTTACACACTCTGTCTGGGAACCAATTAAGTTCGTAAGTTGAGGTCTCACTGTACTTATCTATCAGCATTCTTCAAGCAAACATTGCATCTGTCGTACTCTTTTTGGCATGAAGCCATACTGCTGCTCACAAATGTTCACTTCTGCTCTTAGTCTAGCTTCAACTACTCTTTCCCAGAGTTTCATTGTATGGCTCGTCAACTTTATTCCTCTGTAATTAGTACAACTCTGCACATCTCCTTTGTTCTTAAAAATGGGCACAAGTACACTTCGTCTCCATTCTTCAGGCATCTGTTCACCATCTAAGATCTTGTTGAATAACCCAGTCAGGAACACCACCGCCACCTCTCCAAGACACTTCCATACCTCGATTGGTAAATCATCAGGCCCGAGTGCCTTTCCCCCCTTCATCCTCTTCAGCGCCCTCCTCACTTCATCCTTGCTAATGCTTGCTACGTCTTGGTCCACAACAGTCACGTCTTCTACTCTTTCTTCCTTCTCATTTTCCTCATTCATTAATTCTTCAAAGGACCTCTTGCCCACCCAGTGCTTGTCTTACCTCCTTCCTAAATGTCATGCAACACTCTTCCTTTTTCAACTTCCACCATTTTGTCCTCACTTCAGCCTTTGGTTTCTTCATCTTCCTCACTGCCAGCGTTATCCTACACACCACCAACCTATGCTGTCTGGCTACACTCTCACCAACCACTACTTTGCAGTCACTGATTTCCTTTAGATGGCGCCGTTGACACAAAATGTCGTCTACCTGTGTACTTCTGCCTCCACTCTTATAGGTCACCCTATGTTCCTGTCTCTTCTGAAAGAAAGTATTCACAATAGCCATTTGCATTCTCTTAGCAAAGTCAACCACCATCTGTCCATAGGTTTGATTCGCATATTTGTTTTGGCAATTTTTTTTTACGTCGGATGCCCTTCCTGACACAACCCTCTGTATTTATCCGGGCTTGGGACCGGCACAAGAAGACCTATGTCCCTTTGTGGCTACAGAACAAGCAACTCACTCAGTAAAAGGCTCCCAAAAACAAAATGGTCATTGGCATTATAAGGTTTAATTTTCATAAATTTGACGTTTGTAAGATGAAAAGTTCGTAAGATAAGGTGTTCGTAAGTTGAGGTCTCACTGTATGTGTGAGTGGGAGAGGAGAGACACGTGCATACTGGTGTATTGTTTTTAGCTTCTTCAATAAATTAAAGATGTAGTTTGTCAAACCGGCCATGGCACCCTTTGATTTTTCTTCAATCTTCTTTTTTTTCTTTTTTCATTACAATCTTTATTAAGTTCATAGAGTTTCTTGTACTGTAGCCACAAGGGGACACAAGCCCGGGGAAAGGCACAAAATGTTGTGTCAGGAAGGGCATCCGACGTAAAAGCTTTGCCAAAACATCTATGCGAATCAAACCTCTGAAGATGGAGGATAGATTCGCTGTGTCAACCCCAGAAGGGAAAAGCCGAAAGGAAAAGATGAAGACGGCAAAGGGCTTTACGTTAACAAAACATTGAAAGGCTGTCACAACATGACATTTATTGTGAAAGTAAAAGGAGGAAACCCGAACGTTTTAACCCACGTAACTTGACACAGGTAAATAGCACTGTACAGTATTGAGGAGGAAGCATTTGCCCGCACCGGAAGTGGGAAAAAGACAAAAACAAATCAGCGTTTTAACTTTTCGTTGCTTCGTTTTAGTTTCAGTCGGGAGCAGCGCAGGCCTGATTTTGTACACGACTTTTTGACGCTTCGGTGGAAAGTTTTGCTGGATTTCGGAGGGGGGCGAACTTGGCGGCCGCAGCCTCCGCGGTGAATCGGCGTCGGCGGGCTGACGCACTCGCGAGAAGGCGGGGTACATGGAGACCTGTCACCGGAGCTCAGGCTATCGAGTTAGTTTTTAGCACGATAGGTTAACATACAAAATACATTCTACTCCAGAGAAAATTGTTTTTACTTCTCCCTAACTTTCACAAATATCGAGCTCATATTTGAAGAGCAACGGCGAAATTCGACGGTGAGGACGAGATTTGAAATTGTGGCTACATTCGCTGAGTTTAGCCTAGCCTAGCTTCTCGTTCGCAACACAGAGAAGAAAGCAACTCGACCACACGTGAACATGCTACAGTGGATCGACACCACACTTTAACGTCGATTAGCACGTATACGTGCCGTTGTATTTTATTTGGGCGGGGGTCGTCGTTGTTTGTCGGTAATCTTTTTTTGTCCAAGTTACATATTTTTGGGGTTAGCATGGGTGCTGTGGATCCCGACAGCAGCGCCTCGGAGCGGTTACATAACAGCCGCAAGTCCGACGACAAGCTGCTGCTCTGACAGCCGCAAACACAGACACGCGGACACACACACACTTGAGCATAAACAAATAGTGAGAGTAGAGGGGGTGGGGGCCGGTGTCAAAGGAGGGCAGCGACACCGAAGTCCATGGAGGAGCTGTGAGGCGACTACTGGCACTCGTGAACGACGAAACCCCAGAGCAATGTGATCAAGATGGATTCGAACCCGCTCATCAACGGTAAGGCGCATGTCCGTCCTACTGTGCTTTGCGTGTGCACGCGAGACTGCGGGAGAAGCAACACGTTCCACTTGTGTTTGCTTGGGATGCGACCTGTGATGCATGACGTAACTGTGTGTGTTTGTGTGTCTTGTGAGCGTGTTGACAAGACAATATGAGATTTCAATATTCTTTCAAAGCAAGAAAGCTCCGAACTTCCATCTTGTCCTTGTTGTTGCCGTGGCGACCGCTGCTGGCCATTGTGCCATCAGGACTGGATAACATAGTATGACAAGGTAGTCACAGGCAGTGTTAATACGGGGATGATATGTCCGCCAGTTGCCCATTAAAATGTTAAATATTGGAGTCACTTAGAATGCGTTTTTTTTCGTAACCAAGATCCTGACGTGTTTCATCTTTCCTGAGATGATGTGACACTCGTGTGACTGTGCGCTAACACTGCCAATATTTACAATATTTAGCTCAAGGGTGTCAGTCATTGTTTGCTGCGGGCCACATTGTAGTTACGGTTTCCTCTCTGGGGAGGGGGGGGGGATTTGGGCAAGCCATTAGAATGTTTCATCTCCACATATTACATCTAAAGCGCACAACAAATTAATGAATAACTCGTTTTCAAATTTGAAGTCAAGAATAATTACTTATTTTATAACGGATTGTTTTATCACGGACTGTCTGTAAAAAAATAATATGTTACAAAATAGCTAAGGAGACAGAATGAACTTAACACAACTCAGAATAATGACTGTTATTGTGGTTGACATGGAAAAATATGATTGATTCGGACTTTAGCATCATGAGCGTTGACATGCTTGATTTGCTTTCGCGGGCTGAATCAAATGACATCCAGATTTGGGCCCTGGGTCTTGACTTTGACACCTGTGATTTCGCTCCTGCGCACGATTATGCATTTATGGCACAATGTCGTTCTTCTCACCATTAGCATTAAGGGGAAATGGAGAATGTCAAACTCTTCTTGTTATATTGGATTGCATTTACCTTTATTAGTCTCGCAGTGGAGACATTTACATTTCACAGCAGCAAAGTAATGAAAGGAAAGAAATAAGTAGAAAAACAAAATACAGGAGCTGCTGGAAAGTCAACCACTCTCGTGGCACCATCTTGAAGTCAAAAGAACAAAAAAAAAAACTAAATAACAAATAATATGACAACACACACACACAGTTGTCAAATATACAGTCAAAGCTGGGTTTTCAACCATAATCCGTTCCAGAAACCTGTCCGAAAACCATGATGGTCTAAAACCAAAACATTTTCCATTATAATCAATGTAATCCATGTCTGTTTTTTGTTATCGTGATTGACCAATACAAACACGTCTGCTCACAATGTAACACCACATGAGGATAATGCGTCTGTCATAATGAGAAGTGACTCAAAGAAGTGACGTTGAAGGAAGCGGAGGGGAGTCGAGTGGTGCATTCAGGTGCACTCAGTGTGCTCGAGAATCCAATTTCACTTCCAAACCCAGGCATAAAAAATAATCTGAAATATTTGGTTGAAAACGGAATTGATCGAGAACAGATACCTTCAAAAACCCAGGTTTGAATATATTTGTTGTTCCTAAGAAACCCAAAAATGTTATTTGATAAATGATCTGATTTAATTTGGTCATTGGAATTTTTTTTGCCGCCAAATATCGTGGTCTGCATTGACCTAAAAAAATCCCTATTGTAATCGTCTCTTAACTACACGAGGGAGTGCTGCGAAGACTACAATGAGAAGTCACATTCACAAAATTTCTTCTCACACTAAAACAAGTCACAACAACATAGCACGCGCATGCCAAGCAAGCTGTTGTCACATACCAACAACGATTAGAAGGCAGTACCGGGGTTCGACATCAGTGGCGGTCTGATTGCCCGGGGCCATTCCGTGACTGTCGAGCCACCTGGAGTTCACCGATGCCGGCCTGAAAGTGCCTGTCCACATTCCTTGCATTCTTCGTGAAATCAACATTTTGGCTTAAAAAAAATATTTAGACGCCGTGTAGACTCGACTGCTCCTCAATATCAAAAGAACAGGAAGTAAATTGAAAGCATGGCACGGGAAACAAGTGCGACCCACACACACCCATCAACTTGTAGTTCCATGGGGAAAATTAGATCAGCAAACGCACACATTCGCATATTATAGCTTAAAGGACAACCGACACCACTTTTTTTTCCTAACTGACATCAGAATAACGTTTTATATCATCTAAAATACCCAAAACACGCAGTATGATATTTTTAGTCAAATGCAAAACACCAATAAAAATGACTTAAAGTGTCTAAAAACTACTTCAATTTGAAACCGGAAGTGGACAGTTTCAGAAGGTCCCGCCCCCTCGTTCGTGGTGTCACGCCAAGACGTCTTGCCTTGCTCGAGAATCAAAACACTGGCTTCAGATTCGGAGAAGATGCTTTCTTGCTACTCATCCAGTTATGAATATGATTCAAATAGTTCTGAATAGGAAAGCATACATGTTTGCAATCGATTAAAGAACTCCTTCCATCTCATTTTGAGGTATCTGGGTGGGAAATGTAGCACCCAAAAGAGGCAGAAGATGGCGACAAACCTCAGTGGAAACGGGCTGATTTTTTTCCCTTAGAATTTTTGTCAGCGAATATCAAATAGATGCTCGGTGCAACACACAACGATTCACCATCGCGTTATGTGTTTTCCTTCTAATTTCGCCATCAACACGGATCAACACAAAGTTTTCATACCAAACAAAGTACCGCAAAATGCATTGACGTGATAAAAGGACTGCTGCAATGTGTCCTTTCTCGGTCAGGTGCGTTCCTTCTGTGACGTGACGTGAGGACTCGTCACCAACTCAAAAACAAGACTTCCCGAATATTTAGCGCAAGTCTTAAAACGTAAAATATAGCTATATGCGGTGGAATCTTTGTAAAATACGCTCAGTAGAAGTCATTTGAAGCAATTTTACAAATTATGGACACAACTTGTCCGAAGGTGTCGGTTGTCCTTTAAAGGAAAAAAAAACACAGCTCCTGAGGCGCTCTTGCTGCCAACTCAGCCGCCATCTTGATGTCGTGCCCAATACGTCACATCACGATCGACCGGTTGTCCCTAGACTGGTCCCAAGTCGATCACGAGCAGTTCAAGAGGTAAATGGGGAATGGGCGTGCTCTCCTTTTTGTGTGGATATTGTTTATATTTGATATTTTGGGGTATATAAAAAGATGTTTCATTTCCATAAAGTGACTTTGCCAGGCAGATTTTTTTCTCAATTTCGCCATCATTTTCAGTTTTCGGCACAATTAGAAATGGAAAACTTCCCTTTTTTGTGCTTGTTTTTGTATGTAGTTAACGAATTTAGTTTGTACATTCGTTTATTTCTGAATATTTTAAGGCCAAATTATGCCATGAAAAAAAAGCTTGGCACCCCTGATCTCGGCTCTGTGGTTTCGTGGTGGCTGGTCGCCATGGTGACAATTTTCAAGATGATTGACGCGTATGTTGCATAACCATCCAGCCAGAGGCAATAATGCTCATTTGCATGTGTGAGGAGGCTCGGCATCCACACGTGTCGTCGCCGCGTGCTTATTTTACCTTGACGAACCGGCGACCAATCTAGTGAGCTTCCTTTTTTGATTTCTTCCATATCAGCCATGGACCCATCGATCACACTCTGGCAGTTTTTGCTCCACCTGCTGGACGACCAGCGCCAGCGTCACTTGATCTCGTGGACCGGCGAGGACGGCGAGTTCAAGCTCCTGGACGCTGAAGAAGTGGCTCGCCTGTGGGGGCTGCGCAAGAACAAACACAACATGAACTACGACAAACTCAGCCGAGCGCTCAGATACTACTACGATAAGGTATTGCCGCTAGTTTATGTTCTGTGTCATCCAGGAATAGACTTCCAATCACAGATTTTAGAACCCCGTGCGTTGATTATAAGAATACAGTCAAACCTGGGTTTTTGACCATAATCTGTTCCAGAAACCTGTTTGAAAAGTGATTTGGGCGAAAATCGAGAATCAATGTCAGATTTTGTTTTTGGTGATTAAACAATACAAACACGTCGACTCACAATGGAACACGACAGGGTAATATGTGCGTCAGGCACAAATAGACACGACACAAGGAAGTGACCAGATGAGGAAGCGGAGGGCAGTCGAATGGTGGATTCAGGGGTGCTCAGTTCGCTCGAGAACCTATTTTCGTTTGTAAATCCAGGCATAACCTGAAATTTTTGGTAAAAAACGGAATTGGAAGAGAACCGTTCGAATACCCAGGTTTGACTGTTTTTAAAGGACAACCAACACCATTTTTTTGTTTCCTAACTGACATCAGAAAAACATTTTATAGCATCTAAAATACCCAAACGCAAAACACCAATAAAAAAGTTGCCCAAAACTGCGTTATATATATATATATATATTGGTGTTCGTCCTCTTTGGAAAGAGGTGACCATCTTCAATGGAGTGGGGGGTGGTGAAGACGACTTGCGCGTGAGTTTGATTAAAATGAAGGAAATTTTCCATTTCCATGATTAGCAATGGAAAATTTGGTGTTTTTTTGCTGGTTTCAAGAAAATATATTTCTGACAATTTTAAGGTCAAAATGTATACATATAAAACTGCGTTTCATTTTGCTAATCTCTTAAAATTACTTTGCCAGGCAGAATATTTTTCTCAATTTTGCCATAATTTTCCGTTTTTTGCACAATGATTATAAATGGAATATTTGGTGTTTTTATTTATTTATTTATTTATTTATTTATTTATTTATTTATTTATTCTGTCTGTCTCCCCAAAAATTATGTTTGAAAATTGTTAAGCCAAATCAAACCATGAAAACCCCTAAAGAACATGAATGTTTAAAAGAAGAATGATTGGTAATACATATCTGAAAATGATATTTATTATTATCTTGCGATAAAACCCTGGAATATTTTTGAGCTCATAAAAATGCAGGAAATGCCACACATTCTACTATTCTTCAATTTTTATTGTTGGTGTTTGACATCAAGGGTGAAGTTTTTCAGAATAACATAAAACAAATACCCATTCGATAATGTGTTTTTATTTATTCATTTATTTTTATTCCAGAACATCATCAAGAAGGTGAGCGGCCAGAAGTTTGTGTATCGGTTTGTGAGCCAGCCTGACGCGTCCATGACCGAGGGGACTCACAATCCTGAAGAAGGCCAAAGACGGGACCTCCCGGACGCCAACGGCCAATCGAAAAGCTGCCCGTCCAAGAATGCCGCGCAGGTAGGGTTGAGACCGCCTGGACCGCGATGCGACGCGTCAGAACCTCAAATGATTAGCGTGTGTATGGTCAGAATTTATCGCCCAGCAACTCGCACAAGAGTTCTCGAAATGACTACATGAAGTCGGGCCTGTACTCCACCTTCACCATCCAGTCGCTGCAGGCCGCCCCCAACCCCCGCCCCGTCAAAGCTGAACTGCTGCTGGATCCCGTCCCCAAACTGGACCGTGCGCCCAAAGAGGTAGAAGGGACACAAAGTGGCGCCGGAATCCAGGGTGCCCTCCGCCCCACACTTAAATATAGTCTTCTTCCCAGGTTGCCTCTCAGTCTGTGCTGGGCGATCCATCTCGCCAGGTGATCGTGGCGCATCCGTCACCATGTCCCACTCCCGTCGTCGGCCCCCAGACGGCGGCCAACCCCCCTGCTCAATCACAGGTCAGTGTCGTCTTGACAATTCAATACTTTAGGCCAGGGGTGTCCAAAAGTTTTTGCAAAGGGGGCCAGATTGGGAAGGGGGGGGGGGGCAAACTTGGCGTGCGTTCTTTATATACAACAACCATTAATGTCAATACATTTGAGTGAGCCATTTTGTGTCTCACATTTGCTTTTTTATTTTCCTTTCAGATATCTTAAGCAAGTGTTTTGGTTTATTTGAAACATGTGGATCAAAATTGAATTGTCACTGAAAATTGAACTCGAACATTCACTTCACTTTTTTAATTAACTTTTTTGTAACAGTTGAACAGACGTAATTGTTCTTTTGTTGATTGTCGCCATTTTAGAAAATCATGTTAGTTTTTTCATTTGGAAAATCGCCAATTTAGAGATGAAAAAAATAATGAAAATTGCTTTTGAGATTTTTTTATTTATAAAGTCCCCACTTTCAAAAATTAGGGGGCTCATTCAGTCAATGACTCATATACTCATTTGCAGTTCCTAATTGAGCCTCTAGATGGCAGCACTTAGCACACGCAGGTAACAGCGCTACTACTACTACTAATAATAATACATTTCATTTATAAGCGCCTTTCAAAACTCTCAAGGTCACTTCATATTCACAGGATAAGTTTTGATGTGGGTGAGCAGCGGCAGCCACATGCGCCAGCGTTTCCTCAACCTGGAATAACTCAAATAGATATAAAGCTAGCTAGTTAGCTAATAGATAGCCAATAGCTAGCTAGCTAGATAGATAGTTAATATATAGCACTGCCCAATGTATGCTCGATATGCGAGCCAGACCACGGGCCTCATTTGGCCCCCGGGATGGATTTTGGACATGCAGTGAGATCTCAACTTACGAACTTAATTGGTTCTCAGACAGAGTGTGTAAGGCGAAAAGTGTGTATCTCAAAAAAGAAATTCCCATAGGAAACCATTAAAATGGGAATAATCCGTTCCCGGGTTTCCATAAAATATACTTTTCAACTAAATAAGCCTTAAAACTGCACACAACATACCTTATTCTGTGTATAATAAATGTGCCATTGTATTGTAATGAAAGAAATGCACTGCATTCCTCATAAAGTCACTTTATTTACATTTGTGATGGTCATTTATGGCTTGATGGAATGGCGTTGGAGGTCGAAGGTCAAAGGGAATTGCTGTTTGGAAAGAGAGGCGCATTACACGAGGACTGTAATTAAAGAAGTGCTGTAAAATAAAGTTTTATTTACCTTTTTGATGGTCGTTGATGGCTTATGGAAGGAGAGTCACCTTCCATAAGGACTGTTGGTAACTTAACCTCTGGTGCAGTTCGGTCGTGTGCTTCCGCCGAAGATCACTCCGCCAGCCGTGGTGGGTGTGTATTATGAAAATAGTGCTTATTATAAGGTTTAATTTTCATAAATTTGACGTTTGTAAGACGAAAAGTTTGTAAGATAAGGTGTTTGTAAGTAGAGGTCTCACTGTATCTGATTTAGGCTTATGCTGTCCATTTCCAAAACGCCATTGTATACCACCAGGAGATAAAATGACTGATGGCTCCAAATTGGAAGCATGAATGCCTGTCACATGGTTCATACCAGGACCTGCCTTTAAAAAAATATACAATCAGGTGTAGACTTACTTCTAGATACCACCTGAAAGCACACCATGAAACTCCCCAAACTCACCTCCACGTCGCACCAAAATGCCACAAAATGGCGGCAAACACCTCCTGGTCGCTCCTTCGAATCACTTCTACATACTGTAGTTCCTTTGCGCCAAGGTGATGCCAGCGCAATACTTTGATTTGAAATGGTACTTTGGTCTGAGTGCCAAAAATCAATTTTGCCCTGTGTTTCTCCCAGAATCCCCCTTTGAGCGAGCATCCCCACATTTACCTCACCAGCGTCAGGGACCCGTCCTCCCTCACCCCCCTCCTCCCGCTGGCTCCCGTCGGTGGCTCGGTTAGTTCAGTCCAGCCGCCGCACGCCACAGTCAGCCCGCAGACGCCACCGCAGGATGACGGCGGGGGGTTGGCCAACGTCGCCGGCTTCCCTCCCCACCCGAGTCCCTCTCAGCCCGTCTTGGTCATCATCAACCCCCCTCCCTCGCAGCAGGGGCAGCAGCAGCGCACCCCCATGACGTCCACGCCCCCCTCCGGAGTCCCGCCCCTAGACCGCCCACCCCCTCCACCCATCGTTGTCAAGGAAGAGACCCTCCCGTCGGAGGTGGAGCTACTGGAGATGGTGGGGTTGGAGGAGAAACGAGTCGAGGAGGTGAGAGCCCAGTCCGAGACGGTTGAGACGTCATCACAAGTAGTCTGAGCCGATTATTGATGCTCAACATATAACAGCTCTGAGTCTTTTTACGCGTGAGAGATGACATTTCATGAACATGTTTGCATTTTAGATTACATGATATCATATGATATTAGATCAGATTATATTGGATTGGATTGGATTGGCAACCAATTCAGGGTATTAATATTATATTATTATATTACAGTAAAGTCTCGTTATATCGATATCGGTTATATCGATAGTACCGCTTATTACAATCCTATTTCTATGAACGCAAGGATAAAATTACATGCGCGCAGGGTCGGATATATCGATAGTCCCGGTTATATCGATAGTCCCGGTTATATCGATAGTCCCGGTTATATCGATATTTTTTCGGACTCCCGAGAATATCGATATAACGAGACTTTACTGTATATTATATTATTTTATATTATATTATAGTATATTATATTATATTATATTATATTGTATTGTATTATATTATATTAGATTAGATTAAAAGATATTTAAATTATATTAGATTATTTTTTTATTAGTCTCACAGTGGAGAATTCACAATTCACAGAAACAAAAGTGATGAAAGGAGGAAGAAAGAGAAAAAAGTAGAAGAACCAAATAAAGATCATTCGCAAGGTCACTGTAGGAGTCAGATTAGAGGTCAATATGCCAAGTTACTAAAAGACGCATATTTTAAAAATGTAATGTATTAATATTATTATTATTATCATCTTTTGAATCTATGGTCTTAAACTAATTTTTTGCCGCGGGCGGGCAACATTGTTGTGACAGTTTACTCTCGAGGGCTTGAGTGTTGAGTGTTGAGTTTTGGGAAGCCATTAGAATGTTTCATCTCCTCCACATATTAAATATAGAGCTCACAACAAATTAATGAATAACAGGGTTTTCAAATTTGATGTAAAAAATAATGACTGTTATTGTGGTTGAATAACAATTTGAAATTTTGGTTGCGACTTTAGCAATGGCACTTGACATGTTTGATTTGCTTTCGCGGGCCAAATAAAATGAGGTGGCGGGCCATATTTGGCCCCCGGGCCTTGAATTTGAGTGGTTAGCACACTGACTTCACAGTGCAGAGGTCGTGAGTTCAAGATCCGGTCCGGACTCCCTGTGTGGAGTTTGCATGTTCTCCCCAGGCCTGCGTAGGTTTTCTCCGGGTCATCCAGTTTCCTCCCACATTCCAAAGACATGCATGGAAGGCTGATTGTACACTCCAAATTGTCCCTCAGTGTGAGTGTGAGTGTGGATGGTTGTTTGTCTCTGTGTGCCCTGCGATTGGCTGGCAAGCAATTCAGGGTGTCCATTGCCTTGTGCCCGAAGACGGCTGAGATAGGCTCAGGCACCACCTGTGACTCTAATGAGGATGAAGCGGTCTGGAAAGTGGATGATTTGATGGATTTATTTGTTGAATTGCCTTAAAAACCTGATTTGAGAAGCTTGAGCCACTAGAACACTTCGACCTGCAACACAAAAGTGGTGTAAATGAGTTTTTTTTTTTAAGTCGTGAATTTTTAGCTGTTTCTGAAAATCGCAATGTATGTCGTCCCCGCCCATTCATTGGCATCCGTATCTTTGTGCCATTCCTCAGGTTCCTCAGCTGATCGGTGGCTCGGGTGATCCCCAGACGACCCTTGCCATCATTGAAGCTGCACCCCTTTCCCCCATCCAGACAGGGGAGGGGAAACCGGACGGAGAAGGAAAGGACCCACCAACAGGTAGCGAGCCGTAAAAGTATACAGAACTAGACAAAAAACTTGTAGCGCCAAACCGAGAACTCGAATGAATCGTGGCTTTTGGGATCCATTCCACTACATATTCCACAATATTTATGTAGACTAGTTAGGCGAACTACCAATGAACCTTGGTGACCCTGCTGAAGGTTACCGGCTCGCCTGAATTTGAGATTCCACTTTCAGCTGGACGCCCTACCCTGTGGTACCCCTCGATAGACATTATGACGCACACTCGGAACTTACCCTTCTTGGAAAGAGGGAGGGCCACTCCAGCTCCAGCATTCTCATATTTCGGTTGCTTGAAATACAGTCAAGCCTCCGTTTTTGACCATAAGCGGTTCCAGAAACCTGTTCAGAAACCGAAATATCATTTCCCATTATAATCAATGTAAAAAAAAATAATGCGTTCCAAGTCTAGAAAACAACTTTTTTTAAAGTACTTTTTAACTATTTTACACCATAAGCTTTATACACAGGTAATAATAGAGAGGGTCATTTGCAGTGTTTGAAATAACGTCTGCCCGGAGGCCTGGGGCGTACAACTTTTATGGCGGGCTTACAACTTTCAAAACGTCTCGGACCGGGTGGCTGACAACTTCTTCAAGAAAAAAAAAAGGTTTTGTTTTCAAATCAAACGTTTGTTTCATTCAATAAAGCAAAAGCTACAAGCGAACCGCTACACGCCTCGTGGACTCCTCTTTCTTAGCGCCATTCAAAACTCTCAAGTACACTTTACAGTCACGGTATAGTCCGAAGCATGAAACAGGCTTCTGATTAGCTGCCGTGCCCAGTATGCAAATTGCCAAACGACCGTTCGTTTGGCAATTTGCAAAAATACTGGAGCAAAATCTTCAGCAAGGGATATTTACCATAAATTAAGCAAGGGAGCATTTGTGGTAGGTACTTCATTAATTTAAAAAAATCATTCATACTCCATAACAATGTTTTTTTTTTTTTGCGATTAGTCATCTTATTGTGTTTCAAGTTGTGAAAAATGGGGCAGGAAACTTTTCAGAGTTGTCTGCCCTGGTGTCCGCTAACTTTTTGTCATGAGTTTCAGATACTGTCATTTGTAAAATACAGTAAAGTCTCGTTATATCGATATCGGATATATCGATAGTCCCGGTTATATCGATACTATTTCGATGCACGCACGGAGAAAATTACATGCAAACAGGGTCGGATATATCGATAGTCCCGGTTATATCGATATTTTTTCGGACTCCCTTGAATATCGATATAACGAGACTTTACTGTACTATAAAAGCAAACTGTAATATGTTAATATTTTCACTAATTTAAACGTCAACATTAACATTGGAACATAAAAACATTCTCTCTCTCTCTCGCTGTCTGTCGTGCGGCATGTTGGCAGCTATATATTACATCAGTCACAATGAGATACAACACGAATAATTGACATATAAGGAAGTGGAGTGGTGCATTCAGTTTGATCGAGATCCCGTTTTAGGTTGTAACCCAGGCAGAAAAAAAACACAAATTTTTGAAGTTCAAAAACCATGTTTTGACTAGTACAAATAATTACTGTTGTTTCTTTTCTTGACAGAAAAAAAACGGTCTCAAAATGCATCAAAATTTGTTGTGTTTTGTAGGCTCGTCTGTGTCAACGGCGACGTCATCGAGCTCGGCCCCAGACGTGGTTCCTCCCAAACCGAAGAAGCCCAGAGGCTTGGAGCTGCCCTCCCTCCCGCCTGGCCTCTCCCAGGACAAGGTGACCACGCCCGAATCAATTTCGGCGGCTTTGCTCCCTCTCACATCCAATTTTTATGTCGGGCAGGTCACCGCCGCCGTCAACAGTTTACTGGCGCCCGGCTCGGCAACCAACACGCTGACGCCCACTGTGATCACCTCACATGCTCTGGTAAGGTGACGCCTCTGGCCGCGCTGACGAGGCGCCACGCCCACTGCTCCCCCGCTGACTTGTTTGTCCCCCAGACGCCCGTCCTGTTGACTCCCAGTCCACTTCCATCCACCATCCACTTCTGGAGTACGCTCAGTCCAATCGCGCCTCGCTCACCCGCCAAGCTCTCCTTTCAGGTAACTCACCATCGCCGTTTTGTCACTTCTCGGGTCAAGGAAACGGTTTGCAAACGCATTCACCCTCACTCTAGGTCAGGGGGTTCCAAACATTTTTTCAAAGGGGGCCAGATTTGGTGCGTTAAAAATGTAAGGTGGGATGCAACCTTGGCGGAGGTTCTTTAAATATACAGTCCCTGACAAAACTATTGTCGTTTATCCAAGTTGTAGGAACAACAAATAATAAGTGGACTTGTAGTTGATCTATTGGAATCAGAAATGGCTTATGTGAAAGGCAAAGGCCTCTAGATTATGCTTATTATACCGGTAAGATCAGAGCATTGTCATCAAATGGTGAGTATAGTTTTTGCTTTTTTGAATGTTGCTGTGCCGATTACCATTTTGTGTTTGGGAGCCTTTTACTGAGCGAGTTGCTTGTTGTGTAGCCCCAAAGGGAAATATCTCTTCTTGTGCCGGTCCCAAGCTCGGATAAATACAGAGGGTTGTGTCAGGAAGGGCGTCCGACGTAAAAGCTTGGCCAAAACAAACATGCAGATCAAACCTCTAAAGATGGAGGCCACTGATTTGCTGTGGCGACCCCTTGAAGGGAAAAGCCGAAATATATATATATATATATATATATATATATATATATATATATATATATATATATATATATATATATATATGTATGTGTGTGTGTGTGTGTGTGTGTGTGTGTGTGTATATATATATATATATAGATATGTGTGTGTGTGTGTGTGTGTGTGTGTGTGTGTGTGTGTGTGTGTGTGTGTGTGTGTGTGTGTGTGTGTGTGTGTGTGTGTGTGTGTGTGTGTGTGTGTGTATGTGTAAACGTAAAATATAGCTATATGTGGTGGAATCTTATTAAAATACGGTCAGTAGAAGTCATTTGAAGCCATTTTACAAATTATGGACACAACCTGTCCGGAGACGTCGGTCACTTTTTTGTTTTTTAACTGACATCAGAAAAACCGTTTTATAGCATCTAAAATACCCAAAACATGCAGTATGATATTTTTAGTCAAATGCAAAACACCAATAAAAATGACTTAAAAAAGTGTCCAAAATCTGCAAAAAATTGAGCTGCGAATTGGGCATTTTCAGAAAGTCCCGCCCCCAGTTCGTGACGTCACGGCAAGATGTCTTGCATTGCTGGAGAATAAAAACAATGGCTTCAGATTCGGATAATATGCTTTCTTGTTACTCATCCAGTTATGAATATGATTCAAATAGTTCTGAAGAGGAAAGCATACATGTTCTCCATCGATTAAAGAAGTCCTTCCATGTCATTTTGAGGCATCTGGACTGCAATGTAACGTCCCACAAAAGAGGCAGAAAAATGGCGACCACCTCCTGTGAGGAATGAATCATCCCGTTTCCACAGGCTTATACATTCCTTGCATGAAGCTTGGACTCCCTCTGCCGGCGGCCTTTGGATGTAACACAAAGGTTTCAAAAAAACAGTACAGCAAAATACATTGACGTGATGGAAAGACGCTACAATGTGTCTTTTTTACGGTCAGGAGGCGGTCCTTTTCTGACGTCACGTGAGGACTTGTCACCAACTCAAAAACAAGACTTCCTGAATGTTCAGCGCGAGTCTTAAAACGTAAAATATAGCTATATGCGGTGGAATCTTATTAAAATACGCCCAGTAGAAGTCATTTGAAGCCATTTCACAAATTATGGACACAACTTGTCCGGAGACGTCAGTTGTCCTTTTAGGATGTGTTTTGATTCATTTGAAACACACATCAAAATTGAATGGACATTGATTGTCAACTTTGCTACTTTTGTTGATTGTCGCCATTATAGGAAATAAAAAAATAAATAAAATTGCCGTTTTATATTTTTTTTTAATTTAGAAAATCGGCATTTTAGGAAAAAAAAAATTGCCATTTTAGATTTTTTTTTTACATTTAGAAAATCACCATTTTATAAAAGTTAAAACAAAAATTACAAAATCCATTCATCTATTATCCGTACCGCGTATTCCTCATTAGGGTTGCGGGGGTGCTGTAGGCGTCCCCAGCCGTCTTTGGGCACGAGGCAGGGGACACTTTAAAGAAAATTGCCATTTTAGAAAATTACAAAAAAACCTGAAAATTTCCATTTTAGAAAATGCTTACACAATTTAAAAAAGTGCCATTTCAGAAGAAAAACAACTAAAATCACCTTGTGTCTCCTTGTGTCTTCTTGTGTCTCCTTCAGTTCCCGACAAATGGCAGTAACCAGATCCACATCCCAGCGCTGAGCGTGGATGGTCTGTCCACCCCTGTGGTTCTGTCCCCCGGTCCCCAGAAGCCTTGAACGCTCAGTTTGCACTCAGAAGGCTCCTTATTTTTTACTTTTTATTGTTTGTGCCGCAGGCCAAGATGGCACTGTCACAGTCAACCGTCGTGATGTACACGCGCTCCAGTTGGCAGGACGTAAACAAACACCCATTGGATTTTTCCTGTTTTGGAAGAAGAGGAAAATATTTTTGATTTTTTCCCCTGGATTGTCCAAAGTTGATTTTCTCATTAATATCCATGAAGAGGAAGCTCTTTTTTGTACGTATTTATTCCCTGCTAGGTAAATGTTATCTTTATACCAACAACCATTCTTCGCTCTGATTGTTTTATTTCAGGTGAGGATTTTTTTCACACCACGTCTTATTGGACATCGTGATGACAATGATGAACATATCTACAGTTTCTTATTCAGAGACATTTTCTTTTTTCTTTTTCTTTTTTTTTTTTGTTTCAGGGGTGCCCGCGGGTATTCCTCGAGGCCCACCGGAGGTTCTCGTCAGGATATTTTGGGCTTTACAGTATTTCATCTGTGAGCATTTTTTAGCCATGGATGATATTTGCCGCTGCACCTTTTTTTAAGCCGTGATGTGATGTCTTTGTTTACTGGACAGGCATTTGGAACACAATGACCAAAAACAATCAAAAAAACAAAACTAGGGGGTTCAACATGTCTGTGGTGTCATTGAACATATGACATATGACAGAAGAACACCAAACGGTTGTTTACTTTGATGCTTGCGTGTCCTCCGTGGCAAGCCGACATTGACTGTTGTTTCGATATATACTGTATATATATATATATCCACATTTACACACAGTTGGACCATTTTTGGACCCTGAATGACAAGATGACTGTTTTTGTTTCCCAGATGGGTCAGCGAATGAACCCATGCGGGCCGGGCATCGATCCCTAAAGGTGCCCTGCATGTGATAAATGTGTAAAAGGATGGAAAGATGTCGAAATCGGGGGTGGACAAAAGAGGCCCAGGGCCTACACGCTATCTGGCCATTCTGTTATTTAATCAGACCCATCAAGCACTTCTAAAGAGTTCCGCAATATTTGCTGTATCTGTTTATCTGCATTTTCTTATCCAAAATTTGCAAATGGAGTTTTTAATTAATCTCATTGAATAATGACATTTAATTTTTAATCAAATAATTGGTATAATTGATAATTTGAATTGATGATTTATTTTTTTATTTTAATGGGGGAATTCTTATACTAAAATAATTTGTTACCTTGCAATGCAAAAATATCAGTAAAATACATTTGAGTTTTAATTATTTCATTATAATCTACTCAACTATAAAAAATACAGTGAAAAACTGCATAAATCACTTTATCTTTTAGTTGAACTGTTATTTCTTCAGGGGTAGGGATTTGAGATGGCCCCTAAATGTGACCCCCCCCCTATTGAAATCTCGCACATCCTCATCACCAAAATGAAGATGCCAAAGATGTCCAATTTGAACCGAGTGTGGTTTACTCTTCGGTATAACACCACCACCCCCCCCCCCAACTGTCGATGAGACCCTGGTGCCGTTTTCACAGTCTCCTGAATGCAACGTGAAGCCATTGCGTTCTTTCGACTGTTCTATTTTTCTAGCAGAGAGCCAAGCCGCTGCTTTATTTTGTCTATTGAAGAACACGGGAACACACGCACACAAAAAAAGCCTTAAAGATGTTGCCGCCGGTGATGCGAAGAGATACGATGTTGGGATTGATGTTTATTATTATTGTTTTCCTCTCAAGTGGGCGTGGCCTACACGAAGCCATTGACGACGGAACGTTTTGGACAATGTTTTCGATTCACCAGCAGAGCAGGAAGAATGTTTTTTATATACTTGGAGGGGCATGGCTTCTGCTGGATTGGCTGTTAAGATTCCATTATTGCCGCTGTTATGTGGGTGATGGTGCTTCAAAGTCTGTCCTCGCCTCCGGTTTTCTCTATCAAAATAAATGCGAGAGGGTGAGGTGAAAGGATGTACAAAGTTGACGCAATTCATATTGAATCCCCTTTGGCCATCCGCTGAGGAGTTGATTGACGTCAAAGAGGCAGGAATTTATTTTTCTGAAACTTGTTAACTCGTATTTACTGGAAAATATAAAGAGGACAGATTATTTTTGCGGGCACTATTTTTCGGACCACCCCTTCGTCCCTCGTGTTTGTTAATGTTGTACAGATGTCTGTTTTTCTATGATATGCCTACAACGCGTCCAAACGCAAGCACTTATCAAGGGGGCAAGTGTTATTAAAGTGTCCCGTTGGTTGAAAGCATTGAGTCATCTTTTGTGTGGTTCTCGATTGAAGCAATTTGAGCACCGCTAGACATTTTTTTTTTCCTGTTTATAGGATTTTGTATACAACGGTCTTCTTCTTTTCCTTTCGGCTTTTCCCTTCAAGGGGTCACCACAGCGAATCAGTGTCCTCCATCTTCAGAGGTTTGATTCGCATGTTTGTTTTGGCCAAGCTTTTATGTCGGATGCCCTTCCTGACACAACCTTCTGTATTTATCCGGGCTTGGGACCGGCACAAGAAGACTTATGTCCCCTTGTGGCTACAGAACAAGGAACTTGTTCAGTAAAAGGCTCCCAAACACAAAATGGTAATCGGCACAGCGACATTCAAAAAAGCAAAAACTATACTCACCATTTGATGACAATGCTCTGATCTTACCGGTATAATAAGCATAATCTAGAGGCCTTTGCCTTTCACATAAGCCATTCTTCAGCTTTTTTCTCTCGAAATCAGCTAAGCGTAAAACTAATATTTGATCGTTTCAACACCTCGAGGTACACCCCAGACAGCATATTTTGAATTTGGACCGATTACCAAAGACCCAGTTTTGGGCGACCCAAAGCAACTCTCAGCATTCACAAGTTTACAACTTCTCGTTTGTTTTTGTTTCACCCCCAATCGAGAGCCTGTTATGGTGTGAGCATAAAGCACCCCCCCCCCACTCCTCGCCACCTCCTCCCCGTTCCAGCACAAATTTGATAGCAGCTGATCCTCCCAGAAGAACAAAAGGCCATCAAACGTCAGTGAGTCCATTTCGCAGCTTTACTTGCATGTTTTTTTCTTTACCCAAGATGATACTAACAACCATAATTTTGTGGAATTTTGTGCATGTATCAATGCATAAATTGTAACACATAATATCAGGAGACTTGAGCTTGTTTCGCTGGACCTTCCAGCATTTTCCATCCGGATTCCTTTTCGGACACTTTGTTTCAATGTTCGGCTGTTTTGGCTTTTTCATCTGATAGCGAAGGACAACGTGGGACTTGACTGCTCACCAATCAGAATCAGAAAACCACCGCAGCAATTTGAAAGGGGCTGGGGTGGGGGTGTGTGAAAGAATAGAACCAAGATATTCTAAGCAAGAGTCCACAGATCATTTTTTTCAAAGTAGTCTTTCAAAATTCATTTTATTTCTTGGCCACGAAATGCAATCAGCACACATCCATGATACGTCGAACAGAGCTGATTTTGGTCACTCCGCCCAGGCCGCTCTCACGCAGGCTCCTGTGCTCGCCGGGTCTAACGTAGACGACGCGACCCCGGAAGTTGGGCTGCTCAAAGAGCAACCAGTGACCTTCCAGTACGCTGCAGGACTGGCAGTCAGACATGTAGAGACGGTCCTGCAGGGATTCACAGTCCTCCAGGAGCTCCTGCATCTGGCCTCCGAAATTCTCCAGCTCGTAGATCTTCACCCTGAACTGTCCCCTGTGCTGTTGGACCCAAAGCAGATGTGACAGCGGTCTGTCGCACCCCTGCCAGGGAAAGGCAGACTTACCATGGGGATCAGACGGCAAGAGCGAACGGTATCCAGCGCCACCGCCCCAACGCCGGTCACGTTCCCGACCCGTGCCAGGTCCGAGTACTCGCCCCTCTTCAGGAAAACCTGGTTGCCGAGGAAGTTGGAGCGGTCGTAGAGGACGAAGCAGCCGTTTTCCACCCGGCAAGAGCTGCAGCGGCTCATGTGCAGGTGGATGTCAGAGCAGTCGCTGCTGCACTCGTAAGAGCGGCCCTGGAAGTTCTTCTCTTCGAATAAGATGATCTGCAGGGAAGACACAAAGTAAAAAAGACGAACCCCTGTCGCCGAGCAACCAAGAACGGGGCTGCCGTTACCCTGCCCATGGTGACGCTTGTCGTGATTGCACCCATGCCAACAACATCAGGGCCTTTTATAGCGACCCCCATCGGCCTCAGAAACCCTTGGGCACCTTTTGTGCCAAACCCCCTGACTCATCAAAAGCGTGGCGGGCCTTCGCATTCTTTGGCCGCCATTGTACGCCGGCGAGGTATTGCAAGCTCATCACAGAAGCTCCGTGCTCCTCGGATGACCTATTCCCAACTGTACAGCCGTGTCCTTCAATGGAGGAGTTTCCAGCCATGCCAGAGGGCCTTTGTGTCAGGCGATCACATTGATCTCCAGAGTTTGATTTTTTTTTTTGCGGCATTAAACGTCAATGTGTAACAAAAGCTGCGTTTGGACGTACAGTACGGGGAAAGTCCTGACCCTATAGTGATGCTAGCTGGCACACAATATAGAGTGATGACTCCAGGGCTTTTGCTCTAGGCCCGCCAGATGTATAAAAAGGGGTCCAGGCTTGATGCCCAAACTGTACATCTGCACCGATCTGGCCAATACCATGACCATGGGAAGGGTAAGTAACACAACATGGGTAAACGAGATGACTCGGCTATGCCCTCCCGTCAACGCCTCCCTCTTTGCTGTTTTCATCCAGATCATCTTCTACGAGGAGCGCAACTTCCAGGGTCGCTCCTATGAGACCAGCGGCGACTGCCCCGAGTTGACCACCTACCTGAGCAGGTGCAACTCCTGCCGGGTGGAGAGCGGCCTCTTCATGGTCTATGAGAAGCCCAACTTCAAGGGCCACCAGATCCTGGTCAGGAGGGGCGAGTATCCGGACAGCCAGCGTCTGATGGGAATTAACATGAGCGACTGCATCAGATCTTCTCGGATGGTTCCGTTGGTAGGTGACCTCGGCCGAAATACCTGTCGGCCTTGGCGGGAGCCGTAGAGCGCCCCTTAGTGACAGTGGGTCTAATGATTGCTTGATTTACATCATTGATGGGAACGTTGACAGGAGGACTAATCCGATGGAAGTCGTGCGAAAGGATATTATTCAAAATTCATTGCAGTGCAAAGGGGTTTCCATAGTTCATGTTCGAACTAGCCTCACCAAAACATTTTGGAGATAACGTGGCCAGTCCAGTTGCAAGCACTAAAAATGAAATTAAATGAGTGAATGACATTATTCCAAGGCAGTAGGTAGTTGGCGTAAGTGGACATCCATCAAAATGCCAATCCTCAACATTATGAATGTCCAAAGTCCAGCCTGGAGGCCAAATGTGACCCGCGGTCAATTTTCATCCGGCCCATAACGTCCCATCATAAAATAAGTCACGTCTGGCCCGCATGTCGAATTAATACAGTAGCGGTGTTACCTGCGTGTGCTAAGTGCTGTCATCTAGACATGTTTTCCAAGTTCCCTATTCCAATGCACCTGATTCACGGGAGCAGGCTCATGTCAGACTTCCGCAGAGCTTGCTGATAATCTGATCATTAGAATCAGGTGTGTCCATTGAGCCTGTTCCCTTGAATCAGGTGCGTTGCAATCGGGCGACTTGGAAAATATGGAGGACGGCGGCCCTCGAGGACCGGATTTTGACACCCCTGATTTATTGATTGAATAATAATAATAATAATAATAATTATAATAATAATATATAGTAAGTAACGAATAATATAATAATATATATCATATAATAAGAAGCGAAACGTCCGACACCTTCAAAGAAATACAGATGACGGCTGAAGAAACCTTTTCATCGATGGACCACTCCTGTACGACTGAGAGCTTACACAGACGAATAATAATAATAATAATAATAACAATAATAATAATAATAATAATAATAATAATAATAATAATAATACATTTCATTTATAAGCGCCTTTCGAAACGCTCAAGGGCACTTTACAATCACAAGATATTTTATCTGCGGGTGAGCAGCGGCAGCCACACGCGCCATGTTCACTCAACCCGGAAGTAACATAAAATAGAAAGAAAATAATAATATTAATAATAATAATAACAAATACTGTAATATGACAACACAAAGACACAGAGAGTCATTCATTCTTCAGCACTTTCTGTACCTTCTTTGTGACATAAAGCAGTTCCAGATGAATCTCTAAAACGGCAATTTTCAATTTTTTTAATCAAAATTATTATATATCATTTTATGAAAACATTTATGTATATATAAAATATTTTTATTTTAAATATAATAATATATAAGTAATATATAAAAATAATGAAAAATAGCAATGTTCATGTTTAATTTTTTTTAATGGCAATTTTCCATTTTTTAACATTTACTAAAATAGCAACAATCAACAAAAGGAGCAACGTTGACTGTCAATGTCCATTAAATTTTGATTTGCATGTTTCAAATGACCCAAAACATGTGCTTAAGATAGCTGAAATTAAACTAAAAACACAAATGTGACACAAAGAATGGATCGCTGAAATGTATTTAAATTACAGTAATTGCAGTTATATGTAAAGAACGTCCGCCAAGGTGGCCCCTCCCTACATTTTTAACACGCACACGGGCGATAGCCTTTAGCCTCGTAATCCTGGTCATGGCAACTTAAGACCTGACCGCCGCCACTCGCCCCACAGCACAGAGGACCCTTCCGAGTGAGGATCTACGAGAAGGAGAACTTTGGAGGCCAGATGCATGAGCTGACCGACGACTGCGACAATGTGGACCGTCTACGCATGTCTGACTGTCAATCCTGCAACGTGATGGAGGGCCACTGGTTGATGTTTGAGCAGCCCAACTTCCGAGGGAGGATGCTCTACCTGAAGCCTGGCGAGCATCGCAACCTGCGCGAGCTGGGGGCCAGCAACATTATCCGACTGAGCTCCATCCGCCGTATCACAGACGCCTGCTAGCTTGTTTGCTCTATTGTTGAATAAAGCCAGTTGAAATCCGAAAACCTGAACTCGGCTTCTAGTTTTCGTCGAGGAACTTTTCTTGGACAGAATCAAAATCCAAATAATGTTTATTGGCCAAGTATGTAGAACACACAAGGAATTAGTCTCCGGTAGAACACGCTGCACTAGTATCATGATAAAAAAGTGTCAGAGATGTTCGATCGGACACTGTGGACGAAAGCTTGGAACCAGAAAGATTGTCTTTACTGCCGGCAGGAGACGCAGCCATTCATGACAGACGTCTGAATTCTGCAGCCCTCTGCCAAGCTATTTATTGAGAGTATATGCAAATTTAAGGGACAACCGACGCATCCGGACAAGTTGTGTCCGTAATTTGTAAAATCACTTCAAATGACTTCTACTGTGCGTATTTTACAAAGATTCCACCGCATATAGCTATATTTGACGTTTTAAGACTCGCGCAGAATATTCAGGAAGTTTTGTTTTTGAGTTGGTGACGATACCTACCGTGACGTCACGGTAGGTATCGTCACTGACCGAGAAAGCGACACACAATGCATTTTGCGGTACTTTGTTTGGTCTGAAAACTTTGCCTTGATCCGTGTTGATGTCGAAATTAGAAGGAAAACACATAAATAACGCAATGGTGCATCGTTGTGTGTTGCACCAAGACTACTATTTGATACTCGCTGATACAAATTCCCAACAGACAAATCAGCCCATTTCCAACGGAGCTTGGGGGCCATCTTGTGCATTTTCTGGGACGCTACATTGCTGTTATTGATGGCTCGAATTGAAATGAGAGGATTCCTTTACTCGATTGTAAACATTTATGCTTCCCTCTTCAGAACTATTTGAATCATATTCATAACTGGATGAATAACAAGAAAACATCTCCGAGTCTGAACTCCGTGAGCCCATTGTTTTGTTTCTGTCACATTTTGCTAGGTGGTGATGGCGGGTGTGGATCCCAAAAAGCAGGCAGGAGTGAGTAGGAGGTTGTTTGACAAATTGTATTAAAATAAAGGTCAGCAGGAACAAAATGTAAAACATCAAAAATACAAAGTATCAAAAGAAGACCAAAAGTAAAAGTCCGCCAAGGTTAAACAAACACATGCACAGCATACACAATGCATGCAGCAAACATGCAGCAAACAATGAACCGACATCGGATGGTCGTGCCGGGTGTCCTTTTAAGTGTCACTGATTAAAACGACCAGCACCTGCGAGGCTGCAGACAGGGCTGACGTCGCTACCCGTTGGTCGTCAATCTGATCGGGACGACCAGCACCTGTGCAGGTGCAGGCGGGGCCAACAGCGCCCCCCCGTTGGTCGCCAACCCGATCATGACAGTTTCTTGAGCAAGGCAAGACGACCTGGCGTGACGTCACGAACTGGGGGCGTGACTTTATGAAAATCCTCAGTTTCGAGCTGATTTGTGGCAGTTTTTGGACGCTTTAAGTCATTTTTATTTGGTTTGGCATTTGACTAAAAATATCAGCCTGCGTGTTTTGGGTATTTTAGATGTTATAAAACGTTTTTCTGATGTCAGTTCGGAAACAAAAAAAATGGTGTCGGTTGTCCTTTAAGTAACAAATTAGTCAAACATAGTTTTCTTGATTAGAATACCACGCCCCTGGGAGTTCTAAGTGTGAACAACTGTCAGCAATAAAACATTGTTTCTTCCATGAACTGATACATTTGTAACCTGGCTAATTAGCTCTTCCTGTGATGGAGTTTTAAGTCTTAAATTGATAAAGTGAGTTTTCCCAAGTCCCAAATTCTGTCCAAGGCCAGATCTCCTCGATGAAGATGACAGTTTAACAAGCTGTGTGTGTTGACCTCAGATTGACCCCAGGTTGTCACACATGTTGACGAAGCATATAACAGCATGAAACTTTTAAACATGATAACTTCTTATTCTCTATCAAAAAGACATGAAAAATAAGTATCGAAGGATATTTCCTAGTGGTACCGCTCAGGAACAACTGTGAGACAACGTGCAAAGTATACAAGCAGAGCGAAAGTGATCAGTGGTAGAATGAAATACAACAACAGTTGTACAGTTGGTGCAGAAAATTAGTGAACCAATTTAAAGTGATCGGTCGCTGTATTTGTAGTACATCATATTATTCAGATGTCTTTAAGCGCCTCAAAGTGTCTGCTGTGGGAGATTATAGAGAAGATGGTATTACACAGAGTTGTGCAAAATTCCAATGAGGCACTATATAGTTAGATTTAGGTTGCCCTTCAAAGCGTTAATGGTGAGGGGGAAGAAGCTGTTTAAGTGTCTGCTGGATTTGGTGCGCATGGTTCGCTAACGCCTGCTTGAGGGGAGTTGCTGGAAAAGGTGGTGGGCAGGGTTTGGAGGATCCAGTCGGATTTACCGTGACATTGTCTTGGTTCTATGCAATGTGCAAGTCCTCAATAGTGGGTAGGGGATGCCAAATACTTTTTTCCGCCGTCCTAACTATTTGAAGTCGTATTTTGTCCATTTTTGTGGTGGCCCTGAACCAAACGGTGATGGAAGAACATAGGACTAATTTGATGACTGCCATGTAGAACTGTCGTAACAAATCCAGTGACAGGCAATGCTTCTTCACCAGCCTCAGGAAGTACAGGCAGACCACTCGTGTGCATAGCATCCAAATAGGATAAGATTGCATTCATGTTCTCCCCTCGCGTTGCGCAAAACTTTAACACGTTAGCTTCCTCAAGGAAGGAAGGAATGCCTCATGGCATTGGAGGTCGAAGGTCAAAGGGAATTGCTGTTTGGAAAGAGAGGCGCATTACATGAGGACTGTAATTAAAGAAATAAACTGTGCTTCCTCACGGAAGCTAACGTGTTAAAGAGTGACAAACGGAGCTTTCGCTCCATTTGTCACTGAGAAGGAAGTTTGCCTCTCATCTCAGGAAGCATCATCAAATAACAAGGTCGACCTCGACAGAGGGAAGTTCGTTGCTAATATCTCAACACCCTGAAAAGAGTTCATCAGTGGGAAAGTTGTTGTCGAGGCTTGTTTGTCGAAAAATGACACGATTTGGCGACCAATCCACTGTTTGTCTCAATGGCCCCTATGGTTGGCCAGTCCATTTTCTTGTCCACAAATTTGACCACGCACCGGTGACCACGCAATTTTTTTGGTCACAGGCGCCCTCAAATGGACCGGCGACCAGTCCCGTCATTTAAAATCCTAACATGAGACCTCGATACGGGTTGAGCGCTATTTTTTTTCAATTGGCAGCATACAGTATTTTGCATTTGGACCAATTACCAAAGCGTTTTGGGCGACCCAAAGCAACTCTGAGCATTCACAAGTTTGTAACTTGCCGTTTGTTTTTGTTTCCCCCCCCCCCCCCCCCCCCCCGTCGACAGCCTGTTATTGTGTGCGCACACAGAACCCCACCACCCACCTTCCCCATTCCAGCACACTTTTGATAGCAGCTGATCATCACAGAAGAACAAAAGGCCATCAAACGGCACCAGGCCCATTTTGCCACCATGTTAATCCGCCTCGTCTGGGTTACAAAGACTCTCCACACTCAGCACATTTTTGCTAATCGATAAATACTTTGACGGGGGGCTTTCGGCAACCACAGAGCATCCCTGAGAATCACCATGGGAAAGGTGAGACGAAACGCATCGCGACAATTGTGGGGGAAGCCATTTGTGCATTTACAAGTCAAACCTTCGTTTTCCAACATGTCGGTTCTCGGTCAATTAGGTTTTCGACCAAAGATTTTGTATTTTTACGCCTCGGTTTGCAAACGAAAATCGGTTCTTGTCTAAACTGAGCGGACCTGAATGTATAACTCGACTCCGCTCCGCTTCCTTATATGTTACTTCCTTGTGTCGCTTCTCATTGTGATCGACACATTTGTGCTGTTGAATAAAGTTTTTTTTTTTTTTTTTTTTTAATCCTAAGAAGCAGATGTGTTTGGCTGGGATCTTTGCAAATGCAGTTAAATACAGTGAGACCTCAACTTACGAACTTAATTGGTTCCCAGACAGAGTGTGTAAGGCGAAAAGTGTGTATCTCAAAAAAAGAATTCCCATAGGAAACCATTAAAATGGGAATAATCCGTTCCCGGGTTTCCATAAAATATACTTTTCAACTAAATAAGCCTTAAAACTACACACAACATACCTTATTCTATGTATAATAAATGTGCTATTGTATTGTAATGAAAGAAATACACTGCATTGTATCATAAAGTCACTTTATTTACATTTGTGATGGTCATTGATGGCTTGATGGAATGGCGTTGGAGGTCGAAGGTCAAAGGGAATTGCTGTTTGGAAAGAGAGGCGCATCACATGAGGACTGTAATTAAAGAAATAAACTGTGCTGTAAAGTAAAGTTGTATTTACCTTTTTGATGGTAGTTGATGGCTTATGGAAGGAGAGTCACCTTCCATAAGGACTGTTGGTAACTTAACCTCTGGTGCTGTTCGGTCGTGTGCTTCCGCCGAAGATCACTCCGCCAGCCGTGGTGGGTGTGTATTATGAAAATAGTGCTTATTATAAGGTTTTTGTATGAGGTGTTTGTAAGTTGAGGTCTCACTGTATCTAAAAAGTGCTTTCAAAAAGTTGTTTTCAAGTCTTGGAACAAATAATTTTAATTTACATTGATTATAATGGGAAGTGCTGTTTTGGTTTTCGAACAAATCGATTTTCGAACAGGTTTCTTCAATGGATCATAGTTGAAAACCCAGGTTTGACTGTACAAACGTATTCCAAGCCAAGGCTCCCAGACTGAGTATCGCTGGGTTTTGTTTGCCCCCTCCGCCCCCCAAGATCACCTTCTATGAGGAGAAAAAATTCCAGGGCCGCTGCTACAACTGCAGCAGCGACTGCACCGACCTGCACTCCTATTTCACCCGCTGCGGCTCCGTCCGGGTGGAAGGGGGTGTGTGGGTGATATACGAGAGGCCCAACTACAAGGGCTTCCAGTATGTCCTCTGCCCGGGCGAGTACGCCGACAACCAGCAGTGGATGGCCTTCAACGATAGCGTCAAATCCTGCCGCTCCGTCAAGAACGTAAGAATGGACTTGTTTCAATTGTCCCTCGGCGACATTTGCGGCATCTTGCGATGCTTGCGGGTTTCATTGAGCAAAGACAACACTGGGAGACGTGCCCTCGGGTGCTGTGCTGGTAGGTGTACGGCAACGCGTGGAAACTGAGGCTGTACGAAAGGCCTAACTTCGGCGGGCAGATGGTGGAATGCACCGACGACTGCCCCTCGCTGTACGAGGCCTACAAGGTGCGCGAGGCCTACTCTTGCGTGGTGAGCGACGGCGCGTGGGTCTTCTACGATCTGCCTAACTACAGAGGCCATCAGTACCTCCTGGAGCAGGGCGAGTATCGGCAGCACGCCGACTGGGCCGCCTCCTCCCCTGGCATCGGCTCCTTCCGAAGGGTCACCGAATTTTAGTCTTCTCTCATCAATTCATCAATAAAAGATCAGCTGAGTCACATTCTTTTCTTCTTTTTGATCTTTTGATAGACACGTCCTCGCGAAGCATAGCAGCTGTCTTTGGGCAATAGGCGGGGTACACCCTGGATGCATTTCCAGCCCATTGCAGCGGGCCACATTGTAGTTACGGTTTCCTCTATGGGGGGGATTGGGGAAACCATTAGAATGTTTCATCCCCTCCTTATATTACATTCGGAGTGCACAACAAATTGATGACTGACTACTTTTCAAATTTGAAGTAAAAAATAATGACTTATTGTGGTTTACATGGCACAATTTGAAATTTAGGCTGGGATTTCAGCAAGCATCATGGCACTTAACATGCTTGATTTGCTTTGGCAGGCCAAATTGAAAAATATGGCGGGCCAGATTTGGCCCCCGGGCCTTGACTTTGACACCAGTGATTCAGAGCCAATTTTTTTGGAATGTGGGAGTAAACCCGAGTATCTTCACACAGAGAGGCTGTTTTCTGTGCAATAAATGCATCATGATTTTACTATACTTTTTTTCCCCTATATATACATTAAGTGTTAATGTTCAAACTGTGGACAGTGACATATATTTAATAAATACCAGTGGCGAGCCATGCATTTGACACCTAGGCATTCAGTAGTGCTACATCTGAATCAATCTAACCCTTAATAACTATTTGATTACTGCAGCTACAGCTGTGACTGGGACTCCATCTAAAAAGTGTGGTTTGATTGACAGGTCAACTAGAGGGTACTGTTAGCAACAGTTTGATCATCACTTATGTAGAATAATAATAATAATAATAATAATAATAATAATAATAGGAGTTTGCATGTTCTCCCGGGACCCGCATGGGTTTTATTCGGGTCCTCCGGTTTCCTCCCACACTCCAAAAACATGCATGGCAGGCAGATTGACCACTCCAAATTGTCCCTAGGTGTGAGTGTGAGAGTGACTGTTGTACGACTTTGTGTGTCCTGCGATTGGCTGGCAACCAATTCAGGGTGTCCCCCGCCTCGTGCCCGAAGACAGCTGAGATAGGCTCCAGCACCCCCCGCGACCCTAATGAGGAATAAGCGGTACGGAAAATGGATGGATGGATGGATGGATGGATGGATGGATGGATAATAATAATAATAATAATAATAATAATAATAATAATAATAATAATAATTGATTTATAAGCGCCTTTCAAAACTCTCAAGGACACTTTACAGTTACAGGATAAGATTTGCAGTGGGTGAGCAGCGGCCGCCACACGCGCCAGCGTTCACTCAATCCATAAGTAACTCAAATAGATCGAAAGCTAGCTAGCTTGCTAGCTAGTAGAGAGCTGGTGCTAGGTGTCCCGCAGAACTAATCGTGAAGGCCCTGGTGAAGAATCATGGCTGAAATGTGATTGGTTCAATGCTTAGATACGAAAACGCACACCTGGATGTAGTACCGCAGGGGAAAGAAAAGCAATGAAAGACCATTTTGAATTATTTAATAAGAATTCATGGACAACATATTATTAACACGTCTGTGATTCAGATATTTTTAGGCCAGCAGAGAAGGGCATACACCATTTTAGGAATGAAATCCCCTAATTTTGTTGTACTGTGAGACAAAATTGTTGTTTCCCACCCCACGCCGATAGATAGCAGTAACGAGCCCAAACGTCGTGTGCAACGCGCCACAAACATCAAAGCGAGGTAGAAGGTGCGCGGTTCGCCTTAAAGATGCCAGTCGGGGTTCTTCGTCTGGTCAAACGTTGAGCGTCGACTGTTTGTCTTGGTTTCATCACACTCATGGCGATTCCCCGGAAAAGAATTCGACACAGTCGTGCCGACCGAAGCTCACCGGCTGGCTTCCCCGCGGGCAATGGGCCGAGTGAAGCTAACGAGGCTGGCTGTGCTTTTGTGGAGGGTTCCGTACTTCGCATCACCATGAAAAACTTCCTGTAAGTTTCTCGTCAGAATGTATTTACTTTCTTATTCATTTTGGACAATCGATGTACAATGAAATTAAGCACAGCTCAAAACAACCTTCTTAAAAATCGTGTTTCTGGTACAAGCGGTAACGTACCCGAATCTGATACTTTAGTAAAAGTGCAAGTATCGTGACAGATGTCGGTTTTGGTAGATAGCTGAATTACTTTTGTAAATATTCTGAACGTATCTTACATTTGATGTACTTGAAATTCAAATTGCCCTGTTATCAGGAATTGTCATAGCTTGGGTTGGTTGGTAAATAAAATCTTGCATTGGACCAATGATAAATAACATTAGTTCACGAACACGCAATGCTATAATTTCGTTTCCTTCTTCTTTTCCTTTCGGCTTTCCCTTTCAAGGGGTCGCCACAGCGAATCAGTGTCCTCCATCTTCAAAGGTTTGATTCGCATGTTTTTTTTGGGCAAGCTTTTACGTCAGATGCCCTTCCTGACATAACTCTCTGTATTTATCCTGGCTTTGGACCGGCACAAGAAGACACTGGCTTATGTCCCCTCGTGGCTACAGAACAAGCAACTCTATGAACTTAATAACGATGAAGATGCTCAGTAAAAGGCTATCATTTCGTTTCCAATTTGTTTTATGGATTGGATTGAATTTACCTTTATTAGTCTCGCAGTGAAGAAATTTACATTTCAAGCAGCAAAGTCATGAAAGGAAGATGAAAATAAGAAAGAAAGAAGTCGAAAAAGAAAATGCAGTAGCTGCTGGGAAGGCAGCCACTCTTGCGGCGCCATTTTTAAGTCAAAAGAACAAAAAGAAACAAAATAACAAATAATAACACAAAGACAAAGAGTCATTCATTCTGAAGCACTTTCTGTACCCTCTTTGTTACTTGAAGCATTTCTAGATGAAAGAGGAGAGTGCTTTTCACCAGTAGATCAGGGACGTCATGGTGTAATTTTAAGGACTATATATATATATATATATATATATATATATATATATATATATATATATATATATGTGTGTATATATATACAGTAAAGTCTCGTTATATCGATATCGGATATATCGATAGTCCCGGTTATATCGATACTATTTCTATGCACGCACGGAGAAAATTACATGCAAACAGGGTCGGATATATCGATAGTCCCGGTTATATCGATATTTTTTCAGACTCCCTTGAATATCGATATAACGAGACTTTACTGTATATATATATATATACGTATATATATATATATATATATATATATATATATACACAGTGAGACCTCAACTTACGAACGCCTTATAATACGAACTTTTCATCATACGAACGTCAAATTTATGAAAATTAAGCCTTATAATAAGCACTATTTTCATAATACACACCCACCACGGCCGGTCCATCAAGCGCACGACCTTCACATCTGGCGAAAGTGATCTTCGGCGGTAGCACACGACCGAACAGCGCTCCAGCCGGCGCTACTTTCCATACACCTTCTCATTGAATGCACACTTCGATCGCCTACTTGGAGCTTTTTGCTGATAATTTTACTATTATGGGACCGGAAAATAAACACCACAGGCTCGTGTTCAGCCTCAGTTCAAATGTGGTGCATTACTATGAATACATTGAAGAAACTACCAGCCGTACACGTCTACTCTGCTCTGTTTGTTTGTCATCCAAGACTTGGGGTGCGTTCAGGTTCGACAATAGCGCACGACTTCTTATGACTGTAGGCTGTTTGGAAAGCATTGTCTAACTGAATGAGTGGTGACAAACACTTGCCAACGTTTTTGTGTTGCTACACTTGAACGCACCCCCCTGTCAAGATGCGATAGAAGTAATTTTGATTGGCTAAAGGGTAGGGTCATGTGTCATTGTAAGCCAATCAGAGCTAGTGTTTTCACACACACCGGAACAGCGTGTCAATAGTCACGCTAAATTGTCACGTGCGAGTTGACAGCTTGGGCGTGGCTGCCACTCGCGACACTTCAATTTCATTTCATTTCAACGAGTCACTGTCACCTCACCAGTGACATGATTACGACGCAAGTGCATCGCTATGTCTTGTGCTCCAAAAGTTTGCTTTGCACGAGTTGATTGTTAGACGCGAGAGTGCAGTTTTATTCGCCCCGCCCGCCTTCTTTTGTCGTGTTTTATTCCGCGTACGTGGAATCATCGGACTCGCACCTTTTGTTGTTGTTTTGTTGTCGCGCCGTCCCCACAAATCCAGTTTGGCTTTAAATTCAGCGACTTTATCAGCCAACTTGAAGACAGTTGTCATTTTCCCCTGAAGTGACAGATTGAGTTCATTGAGCCCGGTACTGAATGACCCACGGACAGGTACCGGTCCGCGGCCCGGGGTTTGGGGACCCCTGCTCTAGATAAAATATGTGGGAGGGGAATGAAACATTCCAATGGCTTCCTCAAATTCATAATGGCCCCTGAGTGGAAACCGTAACTACAATGTGGATTGCAGCAAAAAATTACTTTGACAACCTTGCAATAGAATGTAAATTTCAAACAGAACAATAGAGAACCATTTTACTGAACATTTTTCCCCCAAACAATATTGTGGTGTAAAGGAAAATTCCACAGAAGATGCTCAAATTTGATGAAAAAAATCACGACTGACAATGTAAATATATTGTGAAACATTTTTGTGCATGCAATATTTAGTTTTTCTTTTTGATCCCCTGCCAACCCGCACCCCTTTCAACGCTGCAATTTTCCCCTTTGTGGCACTATTAAGAGCTTTCTTCTAATTCTTATTCTTCCTATTATAATAGCACTCTTCCAGCTCATTTAAATGTCATTTTACACTGCGCTGCATATTTATTTCTCTTTCTTTCAGGACATACGACCACGCCGTGGTTCGTCCTGGACCAAAGCTGAACATGGTTATTGGAGCAAATGGAACCGGCAAGTCCAGCATTGTGTGCGCCATCTGTCTCAGCCTCGCAGGCAAAACAGCTGTGCTAGAAAGAGACGACAAGGTAAAAAGTCACAACCCAAATTAAATGAACAAATCATAACATTATAACATTACACATAAAGAAACACTGCAAGTTCTTTTATTTTCTTATGATGTCGTGGAGGTTATAACATAATCAATGACAATTTTGTCTCCTAGATCGGGGGCTATGTGAAAAAAGGATGTGACAGAGGATTTGTTGAAATAGAACTGTAAGTTGTTTGTAATGTGGCTTCGGAGAAAGATATTTGACAATGACTCATTGGGTTTACACATTAATCATGTAATATTGTTTTGTTAGTTATTTAAAGGACAACCGACGCCTCCGGACAAGTTGTGTCCATAATTTGTAAAATCTATTCAAATAACTTATACTGAGCGTATTTACAAAGATTCCACAGCATATAGCTATATTTTACGTTTTAAGACTCTCGCTGAATGTTCAGGAAGTCTTGTTTTCGAGTTGACGATCTCCACGTGACGTCATGTTTGGAACGCCCGTGACCGAGAAAGCGACACACAATGCATTTTGCAGTACTTTGTTTGGTCTGAAAACTTCGTGTTGATCCGTGTTGATAGCGAAATTAGAAGGAAAACACATAAATAACGCGATGGTGAATCATTGTGTGTTGCACCAAAAGAACTATGTGATATTTGCTGACACAAATTCCCAGCAGACAAATCAGCCAATTTCCAACAGAGGTTGGCCGCCATTTTGCACATTTTCTGGGTGCTACATTGCTGTCATTGACAGCTCAAATTGATATGGAAGGACTCCTTTAATCGATTGCAAACATTTATGATTCCTCTTCAGAACTATTTGAATCATATTCATAACTGAATGAGTAACAGGAAAGCATCTTCTCAGAATCTTTAGCCATTGTTTTGATTTTTGAGCACGGCAAGTCTTGGCGTGACATCACGAACTGGGGGCGGGACTTTCTGAAAATACCCAATTCGCAGCTCAATTTGTTGCAGTTTTAGCACACTTTAAATCGTTTTTATTGGTGTTTTGCATTTGACTAAAAATATCATTCTGTGTGTTTTGGGTATTTGAGATGTTATAAAACGTTTTACTGATGTCAGTTAGGAAACAAAAAATGGTGTTGGTTGTCCTTTAAACTTTAATGTAACCTATAGATCAGGGGTCGGAAACCTTTTTGACTAAGAGAGTCATAAAAGCAAAATATTTATATATATATTATATATATACAGTAAAGTCTCGTTATATCGATATTGGATATATCGATAGTCCCGGTTATATCGATACTATTTCTATGCACGCACGGAGAAAATTACATGCAAACAGGGTCGGATATATCGCTAGTCCCGGTTATATCGATATTTTTTCGGACTCCCTTGAATATCGATATAACGAGACTTTACTGTATATTCAATGAGAGGCATGCATACACACACACACACACACGCACACACACACACATATATATATATATATATATATATATATATATATATATATATATATATATATATATATATATATATATATATATATATATATATATATATATACACACACACACACACACGCACACAGTGATAGATTGTAATGATTAGAATGTTCCATCCTCTCCACATATTGCATGTAGAACACACAGCAAATTACAAAAAAAATAGTGAATAGAAATTTTGGTCAAGGAATTTCACAAATTTGATTTTCTTTTGCGGGCTGAATAAAATAATTTGGCCTTCGGACCTCGACTGTGATGTTTGATTCGGCAAAGAAAGGAAAAACCCGAACTGTGACGATTAATATTATTAATCTACAATCTGATTAAAATCTTTTTGTTCATGGCCTTCAGTGTTCAAACTATTTCCCAACCTTAAAATTCTGCAAGTATTTTATTAACTTCATTTAATAAAATCTCCTGACGAGAGACTTTCAAACGCCAAACGGATTTTTTTTTTTCAGTTTTAAGAGTGGCGGCAACATCATAATTAATCGTGAGATCAACGTGGAGAACAACCATTCAGTCTGGAAGCTGAATGGAAGAATTTGTAACCAGAAAGCAGTTGAGGAGGAAGTCAAGGCTCTGAAAATTCAAGTCAACAACCTTTGCCAGTTCCTGCCTCAGGTCTGTTCCGGTCTGGGCTCTCTCTGGGCTCGGCTAGTCATCACGCCACAGACATTTATTTGTGTCAGTCTTTTTTTACTAACGCTTATGGTTTCTCCGAGGCAGGAAAAAGTGGGGCAGTTTGCCAAAATGTCCAAAATCGAATTGCTGGAGGCAACTGAGAAATCTATAGGTCCCCCGCAGCTGTACGAGTTCCACTGCGAGCTCAAAAGCTTTCGCACCAAAGATAGAGAAATGGAGGTAAATCCATACAACAAAGCCATGTTTTTTTATTTAGCCTGACAGTCCCGTGAACCCATTAAAAATGAGAACAAGTGAACTCGTTTTTTTTACGATTCTGACACAGGAAATGAAGGGTCATATTTTGCAATTGTTGCTTATTTTCCAGCATGCCATAAAGGAGAGAATCAGCTACCTGGAGAAAACAAAGCAGCGATACGAGAGAAACAAACTTGACGAGAATCGCTATTATGAGAAGCAGAGGCACCTGGATGTGATTGAGTTGCTGGAGAAAAAGACACCGTGGGTGGTGAGGAGGCTTGTGGACAGTTTCTTCAACTCAAGTGTATTTCAAGAGCGCAATTAAATATGATGCATATGTGAAACTGTCGCGGCTCAGATTTGAAGTGGCTTTACGTGGGACAGTAGATGTGAGACAGTCTCTTTTCGTCTATGGATGCTACAGCTTTGTTTTTTTTTTCTTCAAAACTTAGCATGCAGCAGACATGACAGCAGACACATTTCACCATGACATCCGTGATCCACTGGTAAAAGTGCGATTTGATCCTCTCTTATTTCATCTAGAACTGCTTCATACAACAAAGAGGGTGCAGAAAGTATTTAGGATTGAATGACTGTGTCTTTGTGTTTTTATATTATTAATTTTTTTTTTTTTTTTTTGTTCTATAGACTTCAAGATGGTGCCGTGAGAGTGGCTGATTTTCCAGCACTCCTGTATTTTATTTTTTAACTTTTTTCCTTCCCTCTTCCTTTCATCGAGACTATTGAAGGCTAATTTAATCTTATTTAATAGATCACCTGCAAAAATAAATCCTACAATAACAAGCAATAATACAGCAAATCAGTTAAAGAGAGCAGAAAGTACATAAAGTGTCAAATTAAAAGTCACGCTCAGTCAAAAGTCAGTTCTCACTACTTCTAGTCTTGTTTGGTTAGCAGACCAGATGCATCGAGTGGGTACGGAAGAGCTTCGAGAGGTCATGTGTGAGACTTCTTTTCCTTTCGGCTTTTTCCTTCAGTGGTCGCCACAGTGAATCAGTGTCCTCCATCTTCAGAGGTTTGATTTGCATGTTTGTTTTGGTCAAAGTTTAACATCGAATGCCCTTCCTGACACAACCCTCTGTATTTTTCCGTGCTGGGGACCGGCACAATAAGCACTGGCTTGTGGCTACAGAACAAGCAACTCTATGAACTTAATAAAGATGAAGATGCTCAATTAAAAGGCAATGACAGCAAGGATAATTGTCATTGGCAACATTCAAATAAAGTAAAATTACTCACCATTTCATGACAATGCTCTAATCTTATTGCGAAATGGGCATCTCTTTCCCTACATTACATCGCAAACAGAACTTCAGTGGGTCAGTCTGAGACTGTTGGCTTAAAATAAGGGAAGGCAGTGGGACCAAACACCATCGCTTCCTTTTTTCTTTTCATTGAAATTTCAGTCCACATCTGAATTTCTTATAGACAGGATCAAAACGGCCTCAACAAGAAAATATATTTTTTGTTCAGCAGGTCATCATTTTGAAAGCCATCTGCATAGAAGTGGCAGGAAATACCGTATTTATAATCCTACTGGACCCTCCGCAACCTGCCCACCACCTTTTTCTAGCTACTCCCCTCAGGCAGGCACTACCGATCCATGCGCACCAAATTCAGCAGACATTTAAATAGCTTCTTCCCCCCAAGCCATTAACTCTCGAAGCAGTAACCCAATAGAACTGTATAGTGCCTCTATTTTTCTCAATTTTTTGACGATACTAGTGCAGCGTGTTCTATCAGAGACAAATTCCTTGTGTGTTCTACATTGGCTTAATTGGTTCCCAGACAGAGTGTGTAAGGCGAAAAGTGTGTATCCCAAAAATTAATTTCCTATAGGAAACCATTAAAATGAGAATAATCCGTTCCCAGGCTCCCATAAAACGTAATTTTTTAAGCCTTAAAATTACACACTAAATATTTTTTTTACGTATAAGTAATGGGCCATGGTATTATAATTAAAGAAATAAACTGTACTGTATAATAAAGTGGTTTTATTTACATTTGTGATGGTCGTTGATGGCTTGATGGAATGGAGTGGCCGGTTTCATCAGCATTAAACACTTGATGAGGAACATAGCCTTCTTCTTTCACCATCTTGAGGAATGATCCCTTGGAGGTGCTTTCTCTGCGATAATTTGACCTTTTTCCTCATCAATTGTGTTCTGTTTAGCTGGGTTGATAGCTTTTTGCATTAAAGGACAACCGACATCAATTTTTTGTTTCCTAACTGACATGGAAACGTTTTATAGCATCTAAAATACCCAAAACACGCAGTATGATATTTTTAGTCAAATGCAAAACACCAATAAAAATGACTTAAAGTGTCCCAAAACTGCCACAAAATGAGCTCGGAACTGGGCAGATTCAGAAAGTCCCGCCCCCTTGTTCGTGACGTCACGCCAGGATACTCCTTCACAAACTGCCTTGCTCCAGAATCAAAACAATGGCTTCAGAGAGTTCAGAGTCCAAAATCTGCAAATAAATGAACCCGGAAGTGGCCAGTCTACACTCTGCTTTTGAACTATCAAAGTTGAAACCAGTCCAATTTTCAGTTTTCTATCCATTTTCTCACCATTTCACTTTTTTTTTTTTTTTTCACTTTTGTGTTTTTGTTTCAAGCTCTGTTGTCTCCCTTTCGTGTGTGTGTGTTTTCTCACTCTCTCTGTCGTCTGCCTGTCTCTTTAATGTTTAACCCCCCCCCCTCACTGCTGCGTTCTTTACCAATCACGTGGCTTTAACCGAAGATGCCATTTTGTTTTTTGGGAGAACGGCCTCACTCACTCTCTGTCTGCAACCCCCACACCCTCACTGCTGCGTTCTTGATCAATCACGTGGCTTTAACCAAAGACTGGGGGCGGGGAATAGAGGACAAAACAGTCGGCCACCATTTTCTTGTTAGGAGAACGTGCTCGTTCGCGAACGACACATCACTCATTGTGGCAGTTCCGTGTGTATCCCAAAAAATAGTTTGTATGCCAAGGTAACATTTTCATAAATGTAACGTTCGTAAACCGAAAAGTTCGTAAGACAAAAGGTTTGTAAACCGAGGTATTACTGTACTTGGCAATAAAGATGATTCTGATTCTGATTTGAGAACACCAGTGGTCACATAATTAAACTCTGTGGGACACCACATCACAGTGGGGCAGTTTGTGAATGTTGGGCTACTACCTCTTCTCATATATTTTAAAGCTGGAAAAGCGTTGATCCCAATGGACAGATTACAGCTTTGAAAATTCCAGGAATTGTTTTTAAACATGGTGAACGTAGAACACAAGCCCTAACCCGTGTGAATGTTCCTTCAAAATTTTGTGCCACTTGTTCCTTCTGCCTATAGGAGTACGAAACCACCCGCAAGGAGCTGGAGGTTGTGCGGAAGGACCGAGACGAAGCAAAAAGGCAGCTGTCCGCGCTCAAGCAGTCCCATGTGTCCGCGTTGAACAAGCTTCAGGCCGTCGGAGAAAAGCTGAAGCCCGGTGAGGCACAACATAAGGCAAAGGTGACTGATTTTTGCATAATTATCCACATCAAGCGGGATCTACAGCCATGCATTTTTTCCCCAGAAGTTATGGTCTTGTCAGCATGTTAACACACCACCCAAGCCTCGGCTGCATGACATAGTTTGTAAACAAGGAAGAGCCAACACCCATTAGCTTGGTTTTTATTTTTATTTATTTTTATTAAATAACGAAGATCAAATACAAAAAGTTGGAATCAAAAGCAAAATCTGTTTTGGGTGATGCCTTATTCCTTTTTTTATTTTTGGTAGGGGAAGAAAGTGATTGAAATTGTGTGTCTGTTTAAAAAAATGGTACATCCTTACCACCGTCAGTCTCTCGGGTAGAAAAAGTGCCCGAAGAAGTAAAAAGTAAAAAAAAAAAAAATATGCATGAAGTCATCCTCAATTGCTCGCTGAAATGTGCAGCTCCGCCCGTCAGGTTCGCTGTCACTTTTCAATGACTCAGACTTGACCTTTTGAAATGTTTCATTTCATTTCAAGTTTGTTCGAATTTCCATTATATTGAAGCTCATGTCGTGAAGGAGCTCACTACAGTTGATGGCAAATGCGCAAGCTAATCATTGATTTTTCGTGAATAAAACGAACTTTGTTTTCAGAGTGCTGCCATCAAAGAAGCATCCTTGAAATCCAAACAAAAGCAAGATCAACTGGATAAAATTCACAAAGAGGTGAGTGACAAATTGCAGACCCCTGCCAAGGGTGCTGCCTTTCATAGCGACAACACGTCATAAAATAAGATGAGAGCAGACGAGATCAGAGCGGAGGAGATACCCTTTATTTGTCTCACAATGGAGGAATTCCAAATTCACAGTAGCAAAGTTATGAAAGGAAGAGCAAAGGAAAAAGAAGACATAGAAGAACAAAATATTGGAGCTGCTGTAAAGGCAGCCACTCTCGTGGAGCCATCTTGAAGTAAAAAATATAACAATACGCCATTCCATACATAAAACAACATGTAAAAAAAGCTGTCAAAATTGCTTGGTGAAAAAAATTGTCACAGCAGCAATGGTTCAAAATGTCTGCTCCCGTCCGCAGATCCAAGATATCAAACAGTCATTTAAAATGAAGCAGATGGAAGAAGAAGATCGGCAGAAGCGCGTCAAAAACGTCCAATTGATGATCGAGGACTTAAAAGTGGCGCTGGGCGAAGTCGACAACCAACCCGACGTGGCGCCCAGGATCGGCGAAGTCAACGACGAGTTGAGGCGTATCCAGCTGGAGAGGAGCAAAATAGAAGAGGAGAAAAGCAGCCTGCGCCCAGAAAAGGACAACCGGACTGCAGAGTTGAGAAGCAAGTATCCGTCTGGGAGGTTGACATGAGCTTGAGAGCGCCCGATTTGATTTTGTGACTGTCGGCAGTGTTGGGGAAAAAGCTCAGCGACATGAACAACATGCAGATGGTCAAAGAAGAGAAGTTGCGCGCGCGCCACAGAGACACGCACGCGGCAGTGCAATGGCTCCGGCAGAACCGACACCGCTTCACTGGAAACGTCTGCGAGCCCCTGATGCTCGTGGTCAGTCCAAATGCTGAAATATTGTCCCTTTATAACGGTGTGCACGTTATACAGGGACTATAAGGCGCACCCCCAACGAATGGTGTCTTTTCTAACTTTTCATTCAATGAATGACATGTTTCGAAAAGGTTTCCATGAATTTGGCACACCGGATTATAAAGCACGACAGTAGAGGCTGGGGTTACGCAATGCACCCGTTCAACCAAGGGTGTCAGTCATTTTTTGCCGGGGGCCAGATCGTAGTTCCGGTTTCCTCTCGGGAAAGCCATTAGAATGTTTCATCCCCTATGGACCACACAACAACTGACGAATCCCTAGTTTTCAAATTTAAAGTCAGGAATAATGATTGTTATTGTGGTTGACATACGATGTGGTTTACATTTGACAATTTTTTGGGGGGGCTTAATAAAATGTAAAAAGTGGTGAGGCACATATGGCCCCTGCGCCTTGACTTTGACACCTATTCATTAGAAGGTGCAAAAAAATAGTCAGATTTCACCATCATTTTCCTTTTTTAATGTCAAACAAGAAAATAGAAATTGCAGAACAATTCAGTGTGTGGTATTTTCTCCATTTTTTATGAGTGCAACAATATCCCACGGCTTTATAAGATTTGATTACAATACAATCATAAATATCATTTTTAGTGATGAGCAGTATCGGTTTTGCTTTTTTGAATGTCTCTGTGCCAATGACCATTTTGTGTTTGGGAGCCTTTTACTGAGCGAGTTGCTTGTTCTGTAGCCACAAAGGGACATAAGTCTTCTTGTGCCGGTCCCAAGCCCGAGTAAATACAGAGGGTTGTGTCAGGAAGGGCATCCGACGTAAAAGCTTGGCCAAAACAAACATGCGGATCAAACCTCTAAAGATGGAGGACACTGATTTGCTGTGGGGACCCCTTGTAGGGAAAAGCCGGAAGGAAAAGAAGATTTTCAGAGATGACCAGTCTTCCTTCTTTAAAACATTTATGTTCCTTAGAGGTTTTCATGGAATATTTTGGCCTTAAAATTTTCAGATTTTTTTGGGGGGGGAGACAAAATAAAAAAATAAGCAAACAATGACAAATTTTCCACTTCTAATTGTGGCAAAGTCCCTAAAAAATCTCTCGCAAAGTAATTTTAAGAGATTTCCAAAATGATGCGCTGTTTTTATATATATATATATATATATATATATATATATATATATATATATATATATATATATATATATATATATATATATATATATATATATATATATATATATATATATATATATATATATAACACTGTTTCTAATATCCCACCATGCACTTTTTCTAAAGTGTCAAGTGTCCTTCCTCAGATCAACATGAAAGATCATCGCTTCGCCAAGTACCTGGAGAACCACATCTCCTTCAATGACCTGCGGGCCTTTGTCTTCCAGAAAAAAGATGACATGGCAAACTTCCTGACCGAGGTGAGGAAGTTTTATAATTATTGTTGTTCCACTACTTTCAAAGCAAACCCCGAATCGAATTTGACCTGCAGATAACAAATCTCGTGAATGTTTCTGACCTCAGGTGCGGGACAACATGAACTTGAGAGTCAACGCCATCATTGCTCCGACGCAGACGTGCTCAAGAGCGACTCCATCGAGGCACATTGAGTCCCTGAGGTGAGCGTAAAAACTCAAATAAATATTATACATGATACAATCATGATGCAAATTTCCCCATTGTGGCAATATTAAAGGCTTTCTTATCTTATAAATGATGCAATAACCATTCTCAAGTCCCGAGACGTGTCAGTACCTAGTCAGGAAGAAAGTGTTGGATTGGATTGGATTTGCCTTTGTTGTTACAAAACCCAACGAATCATACAACCTACACCAAATTTAAATGATTACTAATAGAGAATTAGGACAAATAATAATCAACCTGACCATTTTTAGCAAATAACGATTAATTTTTTACACATTCACTGCCAGACGTGCAAAAATATGTCCACTACAGTGCCAGAGTTTTTGTCATTTTCACTCAAAAATCTAGGACTCACAGAATATTTTATTATATTTTTAATGTTTAGCTTTTCTACTTTCATTTCTTTCATAACTTTGCTGCTGTGAAATGTAAATTTCTCCACTGCGAGACTAATAAAGGGAAATCCAATCCAATATTGAGTTTTACGACTACATAAACATTCAATGCATCGTAAGAAACCTTAGGCTCTCTTCTTTCATCTTAAAAAGAGTTAATTCCTAAATTATATTGGTCTGGAGTTAAATTATTATTATTATTATTATTATTATTATTATTATTATTATTATTATTATTATTATTATTTCTTAGTTCTCTAAGTTAGTTCGCTGACAAAGCCTCTTGGATAGGAGGCGAAACGTCCGAAACCTTCAAATTTGTACAGATGACGGCTGAAGAAACCTTCTCATCGATATTATTATTATTATTATTATTATTGTTGTTGTTGTTATTCTTATTGTTATTATTATTGTTATGGTTATGGTTATTATGGTTATTGTTATTATTATATTTGTTGTTATTTGTATTAGTATTACGATTAATAGTATTATTATTATTATTATTATTATTATTATTATTATTATTATAAGTAGTAGTAGTAGTGTTATTATTATTAATAATGTTATTTGTATTATTTGTATTATCATTGTCATCAAATGGTGAGTATAGTTTTGCTTTTTTTTAACGTTGCTGTGCCGATGACCATTTTGTGTTTGGAAACCTTTTACTGAGCAGCTTCACCTTTATTCAGTTCATAGAGTTGCTTGTTCTGTAGCCAAACAGGGGACACAAGCCATTGTCTTATTGTGCCGGTCTCAAGCCCGGATAAATACAGAGGATTGTGTCAGGAAGAGCATCTGATGTAAAAGCTCGGCCAAAACAAACATGCGAATCAAATCTCTGAAGATGGAGCACGCTGATTCACTGTGGCGACCCCTTGAAGGGAAAAGCCAAAAGGAGAAGAAGATTTGTATTATTATTAGTGTTATAAGTATTTTTACTGTTTTTTTAACAAGCTTAAAAACATTTAAACATACTATACTTCTCTGACTTACGTCACCCTGTAGGACTGGAGTGCTGGAGGACCATTTGGGTGATTTTATTTGATCCCCCTCCTCACAATTTGTCTTTGCAGGCGTTTTGGGTTCTTCACCTATTTGCGTGAGACTTTTGATGCCCCCGAGGAGGTGATGAGTTACTTGTGCCATCAGTATAAAGTGCACGAGATCCCCATCGGCAATGAGCAGACAGAAGCCATGATAAAGACGGTATGAAGTTCCACACAGAAACCTGAAACCTCGCCATCAGATAAGGTTGCGTGAATGAAAAGCGATTTTACGCATTCTTGGATTGGATGAGCTTAGCCTTTATTAGTCTTGCAGTTGAGAAATTTACATTTCACAGCAGCAAAGTAATGAAAGGAAGAGGAAAGAAAGAAGTAGAAAAACAAAATACAGCTGCTGGAAAGTCAGCCACGCGGCACCATCTTGAAGTCAAAAGAACAAAAACTAAATACCAAATACTATGACAGTCATTCAATCTTAAGCACTTCCTGCACCCTCTTTGTTGCATGAAGCAGTTATAGATAAAAGAGGAGAGGATCAAAGTGTCCTTTTCACCAGTGGATCAGGGACGTCTTGGTAGAATTTGCACGTCTACTGCAAGCTAAATGTTGAAAGCAAAGGCGAAGCTGTAGCATCAATTAACGAAAAGAGATTGTCTCACATCTCTTGTCCCACGTAAATCCGCTTCAATTCCAAGCCATGACAGTTCCACATATGCATCGGTGCTCTGCGCTGACGCTCCTTTCTTATCATCACGGGCTCCTCAAGCCATGCATCCATCCAGCCGCAGACTGTCCAACAGCACAGACCTTTCCGCTGAACAAAGCGGGGCTGTGAAAATGCTTCCCATTACAGGCGCAGAAAAGCACAATCGCTTCAGAGCTGTCCAGCAATGACATTCCTCCCAATCAAAAACAGTGTTGGCATATTCATGCTGCCAAAAAGGCGTAAACGCTCAGCACAGTCTCCTCCTCGATGGATGTCGTAGCCAAAAATACTGAAAAACAACATCCGCTCCACACGACCCACAACAATACAAAGTCTTCTTTGGCAGGTGATCGAGGAACCCTACATCAAGGTGCTGTTCACCAGTGACCAGAAGTATATGGTGAAGAAATCCGTCTACTCCAACATTACCTCGACCAAAAACACGACTGTGTATCCACCCAAGTTCCTCGGCATAACGGTGGACACTGAGCAAAAGCGGCAGATGGAGCAGCAGATGAAGGTGAGCGCCGCTTGGTGTTGTGAACTACCAAAAGAAAGTTTATTTTATCAGGGGTGAAAAAGTACATTTCCATCTTTTACCATTCTTTAGGAAACAAGCTGAACGTTTTTGGAATTTGGGTGGGGGAGTTTTATGGAACTTTTCCATTCATATTTTTCCCATTTCTGACACCCCAAATATCTGAACAATGCTTTCCTACTAAATGACATCACAATAAACCTTATTTGCTATTATTATTATTATTATTATTATTATTATTATTATTATTATTATTATTATTATGGTTATTGTTATTGTTATTGTTATTATTATTATTATATTTGTTGTTGTTATTTTTATTAGTATTACGATTAATAGTAGTAGTAGTGTTATTATTAATAGTGTTATTTGTATTATTTGCACAGTCATCAAACGGTGAGTATAGTTTTGCTTTTTTGAATGTTGCTGTGCCGATGACCATATTGTGTTTGGGAGCCTTTTACTGTGCATCTTCATCTTTATTCAGTTCATAGAGTTGCTTGTTCTGTAGCCAAAAGGGGACACAAGCCATTGTCTTATTGTGCCGGTCTCAAGCCTGGATAAATACAGGGGATTGTGTCAGGAAGAGCATCTGACGTAAAAGCTTGGCCAAAACAAACATGCGAATCAAATCTCTGAAGATGGAGCACACTGATTCGCTGTGGATGGAGCACACTGATTCCCTTGAAGGGAAAAGCCAAAGGAGAAGATTTATATTATTAGTTAGAAGTATTTTTACTCTATTTTTTTGAACAAGCTTAAAAACATTTAAACATACAGTACTTGTTCAAAAAGTATATTCCACATTGGCTAAAAAATGGTTTGATCCTCCTGGTCTCTCTCTAAAAAATGAATCGTATGTATACTGTCATGCATTTGATCTCTGCCTTTCACTCAGATTTGCCAATCAAGGTTACATGACATCGACGGGCAAATGAACACCTTACAAACGGAAGCGACCGCCCTGGATCGCCGTGATAATGAACTGTTGACAGAAAAGAAGACCCTCTTGGAAATAAAGGGCAAAAAGAGACAGCTTGAGCAGAAGATCAGCACCAAAGAGGACAGGTAAGATCACAGGGACCCATGCCATTTTTTCTTATCAACCGGTACGCTCCACAGACCCGTTCTGGTGGTTTTCAATTGGAAAGACTTCCATTTGTTTCAGACTGAGGCAGCTGGAGCAAAGTGCACTTGACCTGAAGAAGATTGAGGCAGAGACAAAAGAGAAAATCCGCACTGTCAATTCCCAGAAGAAATCCGTCGTCACTGCATTAATGACACACATCAAGGTGAGGCTAAAAAGAACTGTGATGGATGTCGTTGCAGCAAATTCGAAGGTTTGTACCTTGCCATTTGCTGTTTTCCTCATTCGGTGTGGGCAAAATGATCGACCAAACAATCTCGAGATCGACAGTTTTTGCTTTATTTCATGTGCGAGAAAAGGGCAGAGTCGCTTGCTCAAAATGGCTGAGAAGAACTTCTTCAAGTAACTTTCCGAGCACTGCCCGAGCACTATGTAATATGACTCGCCCCCAAAAAAACTAAATCAATCAAGAAACCAATCAATAATTGAATAAATAAATACAGTATATGCACAGTAAATGAATAGTAAATAATAATAATAATAAATACATAGAGAAATGAATAATAAATAATAAATCTTCAGCTTTTCCTTTCGACTTTTCCCTTCAGCGGTTGCCACAGCGAATCAGTGTCCACCATCTATGCATTTTATGCATCCTCTTCTCTCACACCAGCTACCTTCATGTCCTCTTCGACAACATCCATAAACCTCCCTGTCATGATAGATGTCTTGCACCGCGCTGACATACTTTTCTGTCACTTCAGACTTCCTCATGCAATGCCACAGCTCTTCTCTGGGCACCCTTTCATATGCTTTCTCCATATCTACAAAGACACAATGCAATTCCTTCTGACCTTCTCTCTACTTCTCTATCAGCATTCTTAAAGCAAAAACTGCATCTGTCGTACTCTTTTTTTTTTTTTTTGGCATGAAACCATACTCCTGCTCACAAGTGTTCACTTCTGCTCTTAGTCTAGCTTCAACTACTCTTACCCATAGTTTCATTGTATAGCTCATTGTATAGCTCATCAACTGTATTACTCTGTAGTTACTACAACTCTGCACAGCTGCTTTGTTCCATTCTTCAGGCATCTGCTCACCAGCTAAGATTTTGTTTAACAACCCAATCAGGAACACCACTCCCAACTCTCCTCCATCAGGTGCCTTTCCACCCTTCATCTTCTTTTGCGCACTGCTCACTTCATCCTTGCTAATCTTTGCTACGTCTTGGTCCACAACAGTCACATCTTCTAGTCTTTCTTCTTTCTCATTTTCCACCTTCATCAATTCTTCAAAGGCGGTCGTTGTTAACCCGGGACTCGACCGATCCGGTATGACATTCATTCATAGGTTTGATTCGCATATTTGTTTTGGCAATTTTTTTTTTACGTCAGCTGCAACCCTGACACAACCCTCTGTATTTATCCGGGCTTGGGACCGGGCTTGGAGCCAGCACAATAATACACTGGCTTGTGTCCCCTTGTAGCAACAATACAATAATAAAGAATAAATCTATAAATAAATAAATGAATAATATGTAAATAATCTAAACATAAATAACATCCATCCATTATCCGTACCGCTTATTCCTCATTAGGGTCGCGGGGGGTGCTGCAGCCTATCCCAGCCGTCTTCAGACACTAGGTGGGGGACACCCTGAATTCGTTGCCAGCCAATCGCAGGGCACACAGACAAATAACAGTCACTCTCACACTCACATCTAGGGATAATTTGGAGTGGTCAATCTGCCTGCAATGCATGTTTTTGGAATGTGGTAGGAAACCGGAGGACCTGGAGAAAACCCACGTGGGCCCGGGCAGAACATGCAAACTTCACACAGGGAGGCTGGAGCGGGACACGAACGGGCGACCTCTGCAGTGTGAAGCTTGCGTCCTAACCACTCGACTACCGGGCCACATAAATAATAAATAAATGATAAATAAATAAAAAGACATACACATAAACAAATAAATGTATGAATAAATAAACACATACATAAATAAGCATATAAATAAATAAACAAACAAATAAATGCATAAATAAATCCATTCTTCATACTTAGTGAACAAGACTTGAGGCACAATTTTACCCCAAACCTGAAGGAGGCACTGTGGTCTTAAACTGCTTCAATAAGAAAAGTTCGTGCAAAACCACATTGTCTGCAAAAAGTTGAATCAGGTCAACCAGATTTTGATTGGTTGTCACTTTTACTTTGGTGCGGGGCTAATTTTTAGTCCAATTTTTGTAGATTTTTCTCACCCTTTTAAGATTCCGTTGACACGTCTGTGTGTATGCCCGCTGTTGTGAGACTCTCATTTTGACCTCAGGGGTCCCTCGTGTCTGCCCCCCCCCCCCCCCCCCCCCCCCCCCCCCCCCCCCAACCACCCACCTTTAGCTGCGAGCCAAGCTGAACATGGAGAAGGTATACCTGGCATTGGAGATGGTCGGCCAATTGGCGGAGAAGGACAAGCTGGAGAACATTTGTCGAGAAAGCGCCAACGAACTCAAAAGTGTGAATGTAAATAATGTTCACACACACCCCGGTAGCAGCCCATCATCTTTCAACTCTGCGTTACTGATATTCACGTGTGCTTGTGTAGCAACGGTGCAGCCAGCTGGAGGAGAGTGCAGTTCGGCTGAAACAACAGTGCAAAGAAATTCTAAAGAAAGCCAAGGAAATCTGCAACATGCAGTCCAATGAGGCGTTGCCCGAACGCCTCCATTGTGTTAGCAAATCCCTGTCCGCCTCTTGTGTCGTTTGATCCAATGGTTGTGCGAGTGCAACTGCCGTACGCTCCTTGTTTTGTGTCAATTTCAGGCTTTCAGTAAACTCCCCGACACGCTGGACGAGTTGGACGCCATGTTGAATGAAGAGCGATCCCGAGCTGAGTGCTTTACTGGACTCAGTAAAAATGTAAGATCGCTTTGACACTCATGGCCAGGAAACGGTGAATCCGAGCTTACTTAACAAGTAAGTTCAAGGGTGGATAAACTCTGCAGTTGAGATGAGATAATCTTTATTTGTCTCACATTGACAGCAGCAAAGTTATGAAATGAAAAGAAAAGGAAAAAAGTAGAAAAACTAAATATAGGAGCTGCTGTAAAGGCAGCCACTCAAGCGGCACCTTCTTGAAGTCAAAACAACATCAAAATAACGGATATGACAACAGAGGTGGGATGGTATCAAAGTGTGTTGGATTTTTTTTTCCAGGGGCGGTGACAAAAATGAAAACGGTTCTCATACTCACACATTTTGGAATATACAGTAAAGTCTCGTTATATCGATATTCAAGGGAGTCCGAAAAAATATCGATATAACCGGGACTATCGATATATCCGACCCTGTTTGCATGTAATTTTCTCCGTGCGTGCATAGAAATAGTATCGATATAACCGGGACTATCGATATATCCGATATCGATATAACGAGACTTTACTGTAGTTTTACGCCGGATGGATGGGCGGGCACCCAGACCAAAAAGCCTTGTCGTTGTCTGGAAATAGTTTGCGTTGGAGTTATCTCAACAGAAAGACAAAATGTGTATGTCTGGGAGGGTCTTAATTGTGAGACATTTCTTTTGAGGAACTTGGTGTAAAAGAGTTTGAAACTCTATGTAAGTATGTTTAGGGTTTACGCAAATGATTAGGAAAATAAAGCTTCATGAAGCACTTGTCATAATTTTTAACTTGTCTAGATGGCGCTCTTGGTTTGAATATAACGATTTGCGTAATGGAAATTATTTGAAATTCCTCTGCATCCTGAAACCAAGAGTGCCACATACAGTCAAAAACTATCGCAGGCCTTCATGAAGCTTATTACTGGTTCAAACAAATGATGTAAATGTGTTCTTTAAGTTGTACATTAATAACTATTTGTGGCGGAGCTCATTGTTATTGTACAAGAAAGGAAAATAGTTGAAGGCTGAAATTTGTTTGTGTGCCCCCTTGTTGGCTGTTGCATCCTAGGTTGTGGAGGAATGCAGAAAGCTGGAGCAGGAAATCAAAGATATGGAACAAGAGCTGATGGAGAAGAATGCCACCTTAACTACTTTCAGGCAGAGGATGTCACAGGTACAGCACAAGTTATTTGGCGCATAGTTGAAATGCAATCTCTAAATATGTCGTTTCTTATTAAAACTTCCTTAATGTGAGCATTTTTCATTGTAAGAGGTTGCATTTTTCAAATGATGTATGTCCGTTAGAAAGTTGCTGACCAAAGCGGGGGTTGGGGGGGATATAAACAAACGTGAATCCACTGTTTACTCATAAAGAACTTTTGCTAGCTGGGGTAAATTTTGGCGCTAAATGAAGAGACGCAACAGTGAGGAGAATCTGGTCAATTCAAAATGAAAGATGTCTCAAGATAAAATACTGCTTGACTCATTCATTAAATAAAACGGAAATGAATAATTCTTGCGTACCGGTCCGCAGCCCACGGGTTGGGGATCACTGACATACGTCGTCATGCTGATTAATTTCTGGACATTTGTCATCCGTGGTAGTGACGGAGCTGCAATCTGTTGTGTGTGCGTGTGCGTGTGCGTGTGTGTGTGTGTGCGTGCGTGTGTGTGTGTGTGTGTGTGTGTGTGTGTGTGTGTGTGTGTGTGTGCATGCGTGTGCGTGCGTGTGCGTGTGTGTGCGTGTGTGTGGGTGCGCGTGCGTGCGTGCGTGTGTGTGTGCACGCACAGGTAAAAGAAAACTGGCTCAATCCTCTGAAACAACTGGTGGAGCAAATTAACGAGAAGTTCAGTGATTTCTTTCATGCCATGAAATGTGCCGGAGAAGTGGATTTGCACTTTGACAACGAGGTAATACGTCCGTCCGCTCTTCACTCTTCCACTCCTGAACTCCATCGCTGTGCTTTTCAATGTGGCGAACGTCTCAATGGAAATGTTTTCTAGCGATTCAATGCTAACTGAAGATTCAAGTTTACAAAATTGATTAATTTGGGGTCACAAGGATTCGATTAAACAATCATGTTTTGTTTTTTTTAACCCGCCAAAACTTCCAGCCATTCACCCCACAAGGTTGTTGCCGCTGTTTACAACACAGTTGAACATGGAAATTAACGCTTTATGAAATAAATTGAAGTGACATCTGATTGTTCTGGTCGCATTTCCTTAAGCGGAGCTGCATTTAATGCGCAGGTGTCAAAGTCAGGGCCTTGGGGCCAAATGTGGGCCGCCACAGTATTTTAATCGGCCCGCGAATGCAAATCAGTTGCCATGATGCTTGCTCAAATCCAAAACAAACTTTAAAATTGTCCCATGTAAACCACAATAACAGTCATTATTTTTTACTTCAGATTTGATGCTAATATCCCAACCAAAATTTCAAATTGTCCCATGTAAACTAAAATAATCATGATTTTTTTTTTTCTTCAAATTTGAAAGCTAGTTATTCATTAATTTGTTGTGCGCTCTCTTTGTAATACATGGAGGGGATGAAACATTCTACTGGCTTCCCCAAATTCATAACTGTCCCCGAGAGGAAACCGTAACGACAATGTGGCCTGTGGCAAAAAATGAGATTGACACCCTCGCTACACATGGTCATTTTTTTTTCAGGCCCAAAACGCCTTGCAATACTGTATATCATAGGTGTCAAAGTCAAGGCCCGTAGGCCAAATCTTACCCACTGCATAATTTTATTCAGCCCGCAAAAGTAAATCAAGCATGTTAAGTGCCATGATGTATGCTAAAGTCTGAACCAAAATTTCAGGGCAAAAAATGACTGACACCCATGAGATGGTGGATACATCATAGATTGCGTCCATTAATGCTATGCGCCCAATGTATGAAAAAAAAAAAAAAAATCGGCAATTCGTTGAAGGATGAAAAGGTTTCTTCAGCCGTCATCTGTACTTCTTTGAAGGTGTCGGACGTTTCGCTTCATATCCAAGAAGCTTCGTCAGCAAACTAAAGGAACGTCCAATACCTTCAAAGAAGTACAGATGACGGCTGATGAAACCTTTTGATCGATGGACAATTCCTGTATGACTGAGAGTTTACACAGACCCATTCGTTGAAGGTGCACCTCATAATCCAGTTGCACCTTTTTCTGTTGATGCGGACTCCACATTAGTCGGCATTTCATATGCGTTCCGTATTGACACTCAGCAAAGTCAAAGTTTCTGTGTGTTTGATGGGGAACCCCGCCGATCCGTCGCAGGAAGAATATGACAAGTATGGCATCACCATTCGGGTCAAGTTCCATGAGAGCAGTCAGCTACACGAGCTGACGCAATTCCATCAGAGCGGAGGAGAGCGAAGCGTCTCCACCATGTTGTACCTCGTGGCCCTGCAGGAGCTCAACCGATGTCCATTCAGGGTGGTGGATGAGATCAACCAGGTAACCACCTCCGCGACACACACCCTTTCAGTTTTTTATTCCACTTTTGATTTCTTTCTCTTCACTCTTTTTGGGTTCCCCAAATGCTATTTCTGCAATTTCCTTATAAACACATTTTATATTCAGCACAAGTCTTAAAACGTAAAATATAGCTATATGCGGTAGAATCTTTGTAAAATACGCTCAGTAGAAGTCATTTGAAGCCATTTTACAAATTATGGACACAACTTGTCCGGAGACGTCGGTTGTCATTTAAGGCACATTTCAACATTAGCGTAACAACCAGAGTGGGTTCTGGTCAGGTAGGACATTTGTGTTTATTATCATGTTTTAATAATGCAGTCAAACCTCAGTTTTCGAACGTCTCGGTTCTCAATTTGTTCTCGAGCAAAATGAGCGCACCTGAATGCACCACTGGACTCCTCTTCCCTTTCTTATACTGTATGTCACTTCCTTGTGTCGTGTCTCGTTGTGACCAACGCATGAGTTTTGTTGAATCAAGAAGGAGCAGACGTACTGAGATCTCCACAAATGTTGTACAATAAGTTTAAAAAGTACTTTAAAAAGTTTTTTCTAGACTTGAAACACATTTAATTTTTTTACATTGATTATAATGGGAAATCCTGTTTCGATTTTCGAACAGGTCTTTGGAACGGATTATGGTCGAAAACCAATGTTTCACTGTACCACAGTTTTTATGCAGGTTGCATCATATTATTTTCTTGTATTTGCCCGTCACACCTCAAGGCTGTTCCCTGAAAATATTGTCTGACCATGAACCGGTCCGTGGGGGCAAAAAAGGTTAGGGACCTACAGCTCTCGACAATACTTTGGTCTTCTTGTCCAGGGTATGGATCCCATCAACGAGAGGAGAGCCTTTGACATTCTGGTCCGCACCGCCTGCAAGGAGAGAACGTCTCAGTACTTCTTCATCACTCCAAAAGTGAGAATTTGACCCGCCGATTGATGTTTTAAGCCACCCCACCACCGCAAAATTGAGCTTTTGTCGCATCGGTCCGCAGCTGCTGAAGAACCTCAGCTATGTTGATGAGATGACCATCCTTTGCATCCACAACGGCCCTCTGATGCTCGGGTCCAGCGAGTGGGAAGACGAGAAGTTCCTTCGACGCGCTCGGCGGAAGAATAAAGATCAGGCTTGATGGATGAATCCCCGCCCATCCTCCCCTCCCCTTTTTCACTGCTAATTTTTGAACGCCGTCTCCTTTCGCCAAGTTTGCGAGACTTTAGCTCCGTTTAAACTGGGTTACAGGAGCGGAAAGATGTTTTTGTCGCACAAATGTTCCCCACCAAAATGAATTCTGTTTTCTTCCGCTTTGATCTCTTTTTGTGAATCTTTGATCTCACGAGAGGCTCCTTTTTTTCCAGCTCCTGATTGTCACAATCCACTTTACACAGCATTTTATTTTATTTTTTGTTTGTTTCTTTACAGGCTTTTTTTAATCCAAATTCTTATTCACTCCCGCAAAAAAGGGGGTAAAATACTGAAAAAATGCAAATATGAAAATATAAACACGGGTGCACAACTTCGACAATGTAAGGCTCAACTGTGGTTTTCAATCTGTAAGATCAGCAACTGCCATTTTTGGTTGAACCAGAGGTGGACAAATATCCAAATATGTCATCGGTATTAAAATTCTGCATGAGCTTAATTTGGTGAAAACATTTGACAAAGTGAGTTCTTTTAAAGTGTCTTGTCTCACCATTTTGTGTGTGCCCTGAATTTTTATGCAAGACATGCCTTTGTACAGCCCAGTCCCCCAAAAAATGTGATTTTGTTGGGTTGAGGTCGTGCATTTAAAAATGAGCATTGGCCAAAATAGAACAAAAAAAGAAACATATGCACGTCTTATGTCGGTATTTTAAAGAGCAAATTTTCATCCACCTGATTTGAAGGGGCGTCATCCGATGTGCCCCCTCCCCAGCCTTTTCAAGGACAACTCACGTCACTTTTTTGTTTTTCAACTGACATCAGAAAAACGTTTTATAGCATCTAAAATACCCAAAACACGCAGTATGATATTTTTAGTCAAATGCAAAACACAAAACTGCGAATTGGGCATTTTCAGAAAGTCCCGCCCCCAGTTCATGACGTCACGCCAAGACGTCTTGCATATCTGGAGAATCAAAACAATGGCTTCAGATTCGGACAATATGCTTTCTTGTTACACGTCCAATTATGAATATGATTCAAATAGTTCTGAAGAGGAAAGCATACATGTTTGCAATTGATTAAATAATTTATTCCGTGCCATTTTGAGGCAACATTGGGGGGAAATGGATCACCAAAAAAGAGGCAGAAAATGGCGACCCAGCTCCTGTGAGGAATTAATCAGCCTGTTCCACAGGCTGATAAATTCCTTATGTGGAGCTTGGTTGCCCTCTTCTGGCTCATTTTGGTGCAACATGACGTTTTCAGACCAAACAAGCACAGCAAAATGCATTGACGTGATGGAAGGACCGTTACAATGTGCCCTTTTTGTCTGTCCTTCAGTGACGTCACATACGGACTCGTCACCAACTGAAAAACAAGACTTCCGGAATATTCAGAATCAGAATCATCTTTATTGCCAAGTATGTAGAACACACAAGGAATTCAGCACAAGTCTTAAAACGTAAAATATAAAATATAAAAAAAAATATAAAAAAATATAGCTATATGCAGTAGAATCTTTGTAAATACGCTCAGTAGAAGTCATTTGAAGCCATTTTACAAATTATGGACACAACTTGTCCGGAGACGTCGGTTGTCCTTCAAGTTGCCTATCCCAAGCCATTTGTTAAACAAAACCTGTTTTGTAATTAAGTCCATATCAAATTATGTACCGGGTCAGTAAGGTAAATCGATGATTAGCCCCCCCCCCCTAATCCCGCCCCTGCGCCTTTTAAATTTAGAGCTTGAGTCTTTCTTATTCGCCACTTTTTTACTGAACAGCGAACGCTGACTCAACAGTGTTTGTCGAGAACAGGGCCGCACCTGAGGATGGATGGGCGGAGGGGGAGGTGTGCAGCGCCGCCGTCATCGTCCTTCACCTGCTCCTCCATCACTCGGACCCTGACAGCAGTCGGCCATGCACCTCCAACACTTTCTGCTCGGCTTGCTTTTCGGGCACGCCTTGGCGGATTTGCCCATGTGCAAGGAGGTAAGGTTTTGTCTTCTATTTTTTCCATGTAAATATGTGTTTTCCGAGTGTACTTAAACGTGTCGTCGTGTTCTCAAGTCGTGTGTAAAGTCGTAAAGAAAGTGGATTTGTATCCCGATCTCTTTTATCGAAGCAAATGAGGAGTTTTCTATGGAAACTTTTCATTTAGATTCGCGTTTATGATTTATTTAACGTGGCAGTGGCCGTTGGAAAGATAGCTCAGAGTCCATTGGGGTGTGTGGGAAGTGAACATATGCTTCCACGACCAACTCCGTCGTCCATAGAGGCTGCTTCTACTGCACGAGCATAGTCGCAAACGTCTTACTGACTGTTGTTTATTGGGGGTGGGTGCGCTACACGTTCATTTGTTACACACTAACACAAGAGTGTCAAAGTCATTTTTTTGCCGTTGGCCACATTGCTACAGTTTCCTCTTGAGGACCCTTTTGAATTTGGCGGAACCATTAGAATGTTTCACCCCCTAGACATATTACATCAAAGGCACACAAAAAATCATAAAGAACTAGTTTTTAAATTAGAAGTACAAAATAATGACTGTTATTGTGGTTTACATGGGACAATTTGAAATTTTACTTCAGACTTTATCAAGCATCATGTAATTTATCACGTTTGGTTTGTTTTTGTGGGCCGAATAAAATAACGTGGCGGGACAGATTTAGCCCTCATGCCTTGACTTTGACACCTGGGGACTAACAGATCTACGTTGAAGAGATATAATTTTTCGGGGGCGGGGGGGTTCTTGTTGCGCTGCAGTCCGTGTTAGCTAAAAACCATTGAGGCTTCTAGAGGAGGAAAATGAGGAAAGCCTAGTAGAACACGCCAACACGACATGGTGTAAATCAGAGGCTGGGTGCTAACAACCATTTATTCATTTTACAAACCGCTTTTTACACATAAACCTAAATCAACGGTTTTTGGGCAGTAGGCGGGGAGGACACCGTGGACAGCCAATCACAAGGCACACAGAAACAAATATTCTCAACTCCCAATCACTCCTCAGTACAATTTGGAGTGTTCAATTAGCTTGCCATGCATTTTTTTGTAATGTGGGAGGAAACCAGAGGACCTGGAGAAAACCCACGCGGTACCAGGGAGAACGTGCAAACTATACAGAGGGAGGCTGGACAAGGTCTTGAACTCACGACCTCTGCACTGTGAAACCTGCGACTATCGGATCGCCTGCTAACTATCATTCAATTTAAATTTGCATGCAATCCCAGTCTGGCAAGAATGTGCATACCATAGTCGACTTTTCCTGTCCGCCATATTTGTACGTGGCACACGCATTAAGCAATATAACACGTTCCAAGTTTTGCCGAAAGCTTTTTGGCTTCATTATCTCGCTTTTTTTTATGACTACACCAAAAAATATATATATAACATCACTCTTTGGAAGCTTGTTTATAAGATGCTGTTTGAAATCGGCGACATTTATTTTTCTTGTTTATGGTAATCCTGTAAGTCACTAGCTCCTTTTTGTTCAAGTGACCTTTTCAAGCGCCTGGCGCGTGTCCCATCAGATGCATTTTAACATGAGAAACGATGTGCGAGGCTCCTCTCCCGGCCTCGCAACCACTGGCTCATGGAAAAGCCAAGACCCCCCCTCCCGCCTATGCTGTGTTTCTGTTAACCATTAATCCCACAAAGCTTAGTTGGCCTCATGAGCTTCAGCCCAGTATCCCTGCGACCAGATAACGGTCTGCTTTCACTCTAAATGACATTCATGCAGGTGTTCCCTTGTTTTTATTTTATTTTTTAGTCACCTAGTCAGTCCTGTTAAGGCCTTAAGGACAAATAAAAGAGCAACTCAGTGGCCCCTGCCATTGTTGACAAAGGGGTTGGAGCGCTGAGGTAAAGGAGTTAGTTTGCACGCCGCCCTCAACAAGGAATATGAAAACAAGATTGGGAACGAGCTCCTTCGTAAATATTAGCCTCATCTTTTATTTGGAAAGGAGGCCGTGTTTGTGTTCAAAGTGAAAACCCGTTTCTTAACGCTGACTCATGCGCTTCAAAATGATGATGATCACCTTGTCCAGTTTTCTACAAAGCACGATTTCAATCAACAAAACAAAAAAAGATGGAATGGGTGGCAAAAATTAAGGAATGCTCATAAAACACACGCTTGGAAAATCAACACGTGAGCAGGTGACTGCCATGAAAAAGGTGGCTGGAAAAAGCGCTTCTTTCAAATGCTCAGTCGTTCACGAGAGAGGATAGGTCAAGGTTAACCAACGTCCTTTTCAACAACTGTAGGAGAAAATAGACAATTTATATATCGGTTGAATGTGATTTGATTGAATGTGGAAAGATGGTATTATGTTTTCATAATGATAATAATAATAATACATTTCATTTATAAGCGCCTTTCAAAACTCTCAAGGACACTTTACAGTCATAAGATATTTTTTCTGCGGGTGAGCAGCAGCAGCCACATGCGCCAGCGTTCACTCAACCCGGAATAACTCAAAACGATAGCTAGCTAATTGATAACTAGATTTATTCCTCCATCCGTGCGTATGTATGTATGTATGTATTTATTCATGTATTTATTTATTTATTCGTCCACCTGTCTGTCGTTTATTAATTAATTTATTTATTGGATCATTTATTCACTCATTCATTTATTTATTTATTCATTAGTTTTGTTCGCCCATCCATTTGCATTTACAGTCACAAGATATTTGTTCTGCGGGTGAGCAGCGGCAGCCACACGTGCCATCGTTCACTCAACTCGGAAGCAAAATGTCTTAAAGGACAACCAACGTCACTTTTTTGTTTTTTAACTGACACCAGAAAAACGTTTTAAAGCATCTAAAACACCCAAAACACGCAGGCTGATATTTTTACTCAAATGCAAAACACCAATAAAAATGACTTAAAGTGTCCAAAATCTGCAAAAAATTGAGCTGCGAATTAGCCATTTTCAGAAAGTCCCGCCCCCAGTTCGTGACGTCACGCCGAGACGTCTTGCATTGCTGGAGAATAAAAACAATGGCTTCAGATTCGGATAATATGCTTTCTTGTTACACATCCAGTTATGAATATGATTCCTCCTTTTTTGAAGGTCGCCATTTTAGAATATTTAAAAAAATTGAAAATCGCCATTTTAGATTTAAAAGAAAAATGAGAAAATAACCATTTCAGAAAAAATAGAAAATCGCCATTTTAGAAATTTGAGGGCTCTCACTCAGTCAATGACACATCTAATAACTGAGCCTGTATATGGTAGCACTTAGCTCATGCATGTAACGGCGCTACAACCCAATAGATTCATTCAACATTCAAGTCAGACGTTATAGAGTTTATGATGGCGGCTGTGGACCGGATGAAAATTGACCACGGGCCGCAAACAACAAAAGAACAATTTCTTCTGTTCAATTGTTACAAAAAAAGTGAATTCAAGTGTTTAAAAAAGTGAAGTTAATATTCAATGTCAATTCAATTTTGATTTGTTTGAAAATAACCAAAACACACGCTTAAAGGATAACCGACACCATTTTTTGTTTCCTAACTGACATCAGGAAAATGTTTTATAGCATCTAAAATATGCAGGCTGATATTTTTAGTCAAATGAAAAACGGCAATAAAAATGATTTAAAGTCTCCCAAAACTACTTCAAAATCATCTGAGAAAGTTTCAGTTTCAGAAGGTCCCGCCCCCTTATTCGTGACGTCATGCCAAGACGTCTTGCCTTGCTCGAGAATCAACACAATGGCTTCAGATTCACAGAATATGCTTTCTTGTTACTCATCCAGTTATGAATAGGATTCAAATAGTTCTGAAGAGGAAAGCATAAAGGTTTGAAATTGATTAAAGAAGTAATTCTGTGTCATTTTGAGGCATCTGGATGAAATGTAGCATCCCAGAAAATGCAGAAGATGGCGCCAAAGCTCCGTTGGAAATGGGCTGATTTGTCTGCTGGAAATTTGTGTCCGCGAATATCAAATAGTAGTCTTGGTGCAACACACAACAATTCAACCCTCCAAATGGGCCACCGGTTTGTTCCCCTGGCAGTCGGATTATCACTTTGAATACACCGAGTGTGACGTGCTGGGCTCCCGCTGGAGGGTGGCCCTTCCCAACAAGCCCCAGACCTGCACGGGCCTCCCTGATCCAGTTAAAGGCACTCAGTGCAGTGAGTGTCCAGCTTTGACGTTCTGTCCGGCTAAGAAATATGGCGCCGCCGTTCATTTTTATTTTTTTTCCCCCTTTGGTAGCTTTCTCCTGCAACGAGGGCGAGTTCCTGGACATGAGTACTCAGCTATGCAGGAAATGCGCCGCCGGCACCCACTCCCTCGGCTCCGGCGTGGCCTTCGACGAGTGGGACCGCCTCCCGGCGGGCTTCGTCACGCTCGGGGTCAACACCAACGGCTTGGATGTCCGCACAAACTGCTCTAAGTGAGTACGGGGGTCATTCCACATTGTCTGTGAAGAAATAGTAGTCATTAGAATGTTTCATCGCCTCCACATATTACATACTAATTAATTACAATTTACAACAAATGAATGAATAAGTAGTTTTCATATCTGAAGTAAAAAATAATGACTGTTCTTGTGGTTTACATATGACAATTTGAAATTTTTGTTCGATTTTTTAGCAAGCATCGTGGCACTTGAGGTGCTTGATTTGCTTTCGCGGGCTGAATAAAATTAGGTGGCGGGCCAGATTTGGCCTTAGGGCATTGACTTTGACACCGGTGGTTCATGGTGTCCTTTGTCCAGCTCCATTTGGACTCCGATGGGCGATTATGTGGCCTCAAACACGGACGAGTGCACGGCCACACTGTCGTATTCGGTGAACCTGAAGAAACCGGGACGGGTGTCCTTTGAGTATTCCTATTCTGACAGCAGCATCTACTTTGAGTTCTATGTGAGTGGGCTAAGCTCAGTCTCATTCAGTCTGTTTCATGTCGGCCTTTGCCGCACGTTTCCATCGTTAAATTTGCCTTGGGATACAATGAAATGTGCTCTCAAGTCAAGTTTCTCTCCCCGTTAGGTGCAAAATGACCAATGTCAGTCCACCGACTCCTCCAGCCGCTGGATGAAGATCTCCGAGAGCGACTGGAGCAACCATGAGGTCTTAGACTCTTTCCAAAGCATATCCAGGAGTTGATGGGCATCTTGTCCTTTGAAAGACACGTATGAATTTTAGCGACTAGCGTCGTTACGGGTTATGATCTACCTGTCGATTACTGCAGGTCCAGTTGAACAAAGGCAACAACGTTTTGTTCTGGAGAACCACCGCCTTCACTTTTCAGGGCCGGGCGGACAAAGCCGTGCTGTTGCGAAACATCGCCATCTCCGGTACGTCGCCCGAATCGGAGGACAAAATAGCCAGTGACATTGAGGTCAATGGTGGAAGACTATTTTGCAGTTGATGTTAGATTAGATTAGATTAGTCTTTATGAGTTTTACAGTGGTAGATTATATTAGATTAGATTACATTATGTGAGACTAGATTCAATTACATTAGATTAGATTAACCTTTATTAGTCTCATAGTGGTAGATTATAATATATTAGATTAGATTAGATTAGATTAGATTAGATTAGCTTTTGTTAGTCTCTCAGAAGCATTGACAAAAGAATGATGCATTTCTTCGGACTAAAGTGAACCCTCACTACAACGCCGTTCGCATTTCAGGACTTTGCTATTTTCGCCGATTTTTTATTTATTTATTTATTTATTTATTTTTTGGGGGGGGGAGTGAAAGGGAGTGGGGTTTTTTTAACAGTCTGTCCAGATTGGCTAAGGCACCGTAGACAAACGTCAACCGTCTCCGCACAATTTCCCAATTTTAGGTTTGCCACAAAAGCAGGTTTTGTTTGGTCTTTGGTTTCATTCTATTATACAGTAGTATAATAATGAACAAAGAAAGCGGACTGTCAGTGTCGTTATTTTCACGCTTTCTACGCGCGGTGGTAAAAAAAAATGAGACACCGTGTTTATTTGGGTTGTTACGCCCTCTGCTGTTACATTTGAGAGTTGGCAAGAACTTCGATTTCTTTTCGGTACTCTTAAATTCACGTTGAGAAGGCGAAAAGGGAGGTGTCCACGACTATTTCGTGTTTTGTGTTGTTGACACGTCGGTATGTTGTAATTGTCTCATCTCATTTTCCGTACCGCTTATTCCTCATTAGGGTCGCGGGGGTTGCTGGAGCCTATCTCAGCTGTCTTCGGGCACGAGGCGGGGGACACCCTGAATTGGTTGCCAGCAAATCGCAGGGCACACAAAGACATACAGCAGTCACTCTCACACACACACCTAGGGACAATTTGGAGTGGTCAATCTGCCTGCCATGCATGTTTTTGGAGTGTGGGAGGAAACGGGGAAAACCCACGCGGGTCCGGGGAGGACATGCAAACTCTACACAGGGGGACCGGGACGTGAACCGGCAACCTCTGCACTGTGAAGCCGGTGTGCTAACCACTCGACTACCGGACCGCCCTGTGTAATTGTGCCGTTGGATATTTTGGTCCGAGTTTTTCCATCCGAAAATGGTCATTAGCAAATCGCTAATGACCATTCACTGTAAACAAATAATTGCCCCCCTCCCCACCCTAAAAAAATAATAGCGATAGAGGTGTGGGTGATGAAAGCTGTTGAACACGGGTCGACTCGTCAAATCCTTGGAAATTAGGAGTAAAAAAATAGAGCGGTTAACTGGTGACTATGTGCTTGGGTACCTGTCATGATCTGGTTGGCGACCAACGGGGGGCGCTGTCGGCCCCGCCTGCACCTGCACAGGTGCTGGTCGTCCCGATCAGATTGGCGACCAGCGGGTAGCGACGTCAGCCCTGCCGGCAGCCTCGCAGGTGCTGGTCGTTATAATCAATGACACTTAAAAGGACACCTGGCACGATCATCCGGTGCCGATTCATTGTTTGTTTGCTGCTTGGTTGCTGCATGCATCGTGTACGTGTTTGTTTAACCTTGGCGGACTTTTACACTTGGTTTTCTTTTGCTACTTTGTATTTTTTCCATTCAGATCGTTTTGATGTTTTACATTTTGTTCCTGCTGACTTTATTTTAATACAATTTGTCAAACAACCTCCTGCTCCCTCCTGTCTGCTTTTTGGGATCCGAACCCGCCATAACCACCTCGCAAATCGTGACAGTACCGTGATAAATGGGGGTTCACTGTAAACAAATAATCCCCCCCACCCTAAAAAAATAATAGCGATGGACGTGTGGGTGATGAAAGCTGTTGAACACTGGTCGACTTGTCAAATCCTTGGACATTAGGAGAAAAAAAAACTTTAGAGCGGTTACACTGGTGACTATGTGCTCGGGTACCGTGATAAACAGGGGTTCACTGTAAACAAATAATCCCCCCCCCCCCCCCCCCGAACCTAAAAATACGGATCGCGACGTTGGGTGTCAATCTCCACCATGTACACTTGCCCCTTTCTCTCCAGGGGTGGCCTACACATCCGAGTGCTTCCACTGCAAACCCGGCACCCACAGCGCTAAACCGGGATCCGCCCGCTGCGCCCCCTGCCCCGCTGATACTTATTCGAACAAGGGGGCCACCGCTTGCCATCCGTGCGAGCCTGACGAATACGCAAGTACGCTACAAACACTCAGCTTGCATTTCACAGCAGGTTGCCGGCCAATTGCAAGGCACACACAACCCAACGTCCACGTTCACACTAGGGACAATTCAGAGCAGGGGTCGGGAACCTATGGGTCTTTTGATGATTGCATCTGGCTCGCTATTCTCGCTTTTTTTGCTGCTCATTTGCTGTTTGGGCTGCAATTGGCAATTTTGATATGATGCTACTGACCTATGTTGGCCATTGCTGTTGAAACAGGTAAACTTTTGAAAAAAATGGCGAAAAGAAAAAAAGACGACGAGTATTGTACACTTCAGGTTGAGTGGACTGAAGGATTCTCATTTTTGCGAGAACAGGTTCTACCGTGATTCAAATTTTCAATGAAACAATATTGATGAAACAGTCGAATGTCAGTGGCACTTTGACACGCCCCATGCTACGTTCGCATCAATATACTCTGCGAGTGATAGCAGAAAGCAAGCGTGCAAGCTACTGGGCAGCCTGCAGGCTAGCTAGCAGTAACTTTTCGTATGGGCCCGGCAAGTTGACTTTCATTCTGATAGTTTGGCTAGATTTTTTGAACACTCACGACGAACGGAAAACCATTCACATTAATGGTAAGGTTAAAATATTACAGGCTAATATTAGCAGTAACAGTTCCCTTTCAAATTGTAAATATTATGAACTGAATTAAATATTTACCTTATTGCGCAACGTTATAACCTAACAATTAGCATGTTCGTTGTGAGAGGGATAGCCTAAGAAACCGGCAAATTACTCACAGATTATTCCGAACAATTTGATCTAATGCAGAATTCTGGGTCTCAGCTCTTTGACACATAAAATATTCACGTGTCCTCAAAATCAGTAGGTGAGACAAAAGACAGACAAAGACTGAGACTGAGGAGCCCAGTTTTAAAGGGTACTACACGCATATTAAAATTTGGCTTACACAAAGAAATCAGCAGTCTGCCAAATCAGCGTTGGTCAGGTCGTTACCTTTCACCTCCTTTGCGCAGCGCTGGACATGTCGCAACTTTTCACCTCCCTTGGGTGATGAGGACCATCTGACCCTTGACCCCCTGGTACCTGAAAAAACAACTCCCACTCCCCACTCTGCTCGCACATCCTCCTATTGAAAGGAAACCTCTATTGAAGCTGATTAAGTCACTATTTTAATGTTTATCCTACACAATGTTTAACATGGCTAACTAAATGTATTTATTTCCTTCAGTACTATCACAAAATTGTTTTAAAGAATACATTCTGACATATTTTAAAAATCAGTGAGAGCCACGCGCGCACACACACACACATTATATATATATATATATATATATATATATATATATATATATATATATATATATATATATATATATATATATATATATATATATATGTGTGCGCGCGTGGCTCTCACTGAAAAACATTTCTAAATATTTTTGTTGTATCACTCCCTTAGTAAAAAGGGACCCTTTATTTAGACCTGTGTTTAATTAGCAGCATGCTAATTGAACACTGTGCCACCCTGCAGACGACAGATATCTGAACATATTCATTGAGGATACGTTGAACCTGACAATTGCTAGCTAAAGAAGCTCTCCAAACGGTTAACAACAATACAATACAATGTATTTCTTTTTTCTACTTTCATTCCTTTCATCACTTTGCTGCTGTGAAATGTAAATTTCTCCACTGTGAGACTAATAAAGGCAAATCCAATCCAATCCAAAATAATGTTTGGTCATTCATTATTTGCCGGAAAATTGATTCTAAATCATGTTAGCTGTGTGGCTCATTGACTTTAGCTTTTATTCCCTTTGGCTCTTATGCAGAGGTTTCATCGGGAAGCTGCAAAGCAAGACCGCCGTGCAAAAGCACAGACTACTTCTACACGCACACGCCCTGTGACGCTCACGGAAAGGTGCGGTCCTCATTGACAAAATTATCTCAGCGGCTCGCCATGGCCTGCTTACAAAAAAGATTTTGGATTGAAATAGTGCTTATACTCAACTACTCAGTGTGTCCAAATGCACCGTGTATTCTCTTTGCATGTATGTTGTGTGCCTCAGACGCAGCTGATGTACAAATGGATCGAGCCGAAAATCTGTAGTGAGACCGCCAAGGGGTCTGTGAAGCTGCCCGCTTCAGGACACAAGCAAATGTGTCCGCCGTGCAACCCGGGGTTTTCTGTGAGCAACGCCTCGGCCACCTGTCAACCTTGCGCTGACAATTTCTACTCGAATGGAACAGGTGGACACTCCTCTTCTTCCTTATTAGATGAATGGGTGGAGACATACATTTGATCCATCCATACATAAAAGAGCTAGCTTGTGAGCTGGCTACACACCAGCAAGCTAGCGAGATAGCTCACCAGCAAGCTAGCTAGATAGCTAGCTTGATAAATAGCTCACTAGTTTGCTCGCTAGTTAGCTTGATCTAGCACGATGGATGGCGTGCTAGCTGGCGCGATAGCGCGATAGATGGCTCGCTACCTGGCGCAATAGATGGCTTGCTAACTGGCTGGCTGGCTCACTGGCTCACTAGCTTGCTGGTGCGCTAGATAGCTATCTCTCGAGCTACCTGTCGCACTAGCTAGTGTGACAGCATGCTAGCGCGACAGCATGCTAGCGCGACAGATACCGCGCCAGCTAGCTCTAGACCAGGTGTCGGGAACCTATGGCTCGCGAGCCATATATAATAATAATAATAATAATAATAATACATTTCATTTATAATCACCTTTCAAAACTCTCAAGGTCACTTTACAGTCACAGGAGAAGTTTTTCTGTCGGTGAGCAGCGGCAGCCACACGCGCCAGCAATCACTCAACATGGAAGTAACTCAAATAGATAGAAAGCAAGCTAGATAGCTAATATATGGCTCTTTTGATGATTGCATATGACTCGCGGATAGAACTAAATACTGTACTGTACATAATCTCGCTTTTACACTGTTCATTTAGCTGTTTGGGCGGCAGTTGGCGGAAAGCGCAATTTTGATTAGATCATACTGACCTATGGCCTTTGATGTTGAACCAAGTAAACGCCCCCTTTTCTATAAACCTAACGAGTAAAAAAATGACTCGTCGAGTATCGTAAACTTGAATGGACGGAAGGATTCGCCTTTGTCGAGAGAAAAAGTTCTGTCGTGATTCTAAATACAATGAAACAATACCATGGATGAAACAGTCAAATGTCAGTGGCACTTTTACAAGCCCCATGCTAACGTTAGCATCAATATAGTTCTGTGAGAGACAGCAGAAAGCAAGCGTGCAAGCTAATGAGCAGTGTGCAGGCTAGCTAGCAGTAGCTTCGCCTATGGATTGGATTGGATTGGAATGGATTTACCAATCCAATCCATATGAAAGTCAACTTTCCGGGTCCATAGGCATTCCGATCGTTTGGCTGGAATTTTTTAATAAATTATGAGGGATGGAAAACTATTCATATTAATGGTGAGTATTATCACAAAGTTATTTAAAATTATATATTCTGACATTTTGTTGAAATCGTGTGCTTGTGTGTGCGCGCACGAGTGTGTGTGTGTGTGTGTGTGTGTGTGTGTGTGTGTGTGTGTGTGTGTGTGTGTGTGTGTGTGTGTGTGTGTGTGTGTGTGTGTGTGTGTGTGTGTGGCGCGCTCACTGAAAAACATAAATATTTTACTTTTATGGCTCTGTTAGTCAAAAAGGTTCCCGACCCTGCTCTTGACTGTACTGACTGACCCAAAGTGATTTTAACATTTGCTTGACAGTGTGTAAAAAGTGCCCCGTAGGGACAGAAGCGGTGGTTGGCTTGGAGTACAAATGGTGGAACACACTGCCAAGCAACATGAAGAGTTCAGTCCTACGGACAGATTTGGATGACTCTGTGAAACGCACTGGTGAATGAACGCTTCCATACACAGGTGGAGGGGCGCTGGGGCAAGAGACTAGGGCTGTCAGTGATATCTGAGATTTTTGTTGTTGTTCTTTGCCATCATGATGTTAGGGTGGGAGGTGGCCGGAGAGTATGTGTACACAACGCCCAACGACCGAGACTCGGACTACCTCATGCTCACGCTCACAATCCCTGGATACAGGTGAACTTCCGCGAGGGTTGCATTCCGTGCATGGACACACATTCCAAAGAACATAGAAGACACTTTGAGAAATGTACAAAATGAGAATTGCTGTTTTGAAATGACTTTCTCTCTCACTATTGACAATTCGACCGTCTCTCCCTCCCATCAGGTCAAGAGCCTGGGTGTCATCCTTGACAGCACACTATCTTTCCACTCCCGTATCAATAACTTAACCTGTACTTCCACCTACACAATATCAATCGTCTTCACCCGTCTCTCACCCCTCACACCACTGCTATCCTTGTTCATAGTCTTGTCATCTCCCAAATTGACTATTGCAATTCACTTCTCCTTGGTGTCCCTCAGAAACTTCCACAAACTTCAACTAGTCCAGAATTCTTCAGCCCAGATCATCACTAGAACCTCATCCTTTCACCACACCACGCCCGTCCTCCAAGAGCTCCACTGGCTCCCGGTCAAATATCCATAACCTTGCCCCCCAATACCTTTCTGACATTCTTCAAATTTTTATTCCCTCTCGTTCCCTCAGATCCTCTTCCTCCCTCCACCTCTGTGTGCCACCCCCTGCCCATCTCAGCACGATGGGGGACAGAGCTTTCAGCTGCTCTGCCCCCAAACAATGGAACTCACTTCCACCCAACATTCGTAACATTGACTCTCTTCTCACCTTCAAATCCCATCTCAAAACCCACCTATTTAAAATTGCATTTTCTGTATAGCTCTATCTCTTGTTTCTATTTATAATTGTATTTTATTTTTTGTATTCTATTTGTAATTGTATTTTATTTATTATTGTATCTATGCTTGTCTGTGACTGTAAAGTGTCCTTGAGAGCTTTGAAAGGCGCTTGAAATAAAATGTATTATTATTATTTTATATAGTATTTTTATATATTATTTTATATTTTATATATTATTTTATATAGTATTATATTGTATTATAAAATGTATTATTATTATTATTATTATTATTATTATTATTATTATTATTATTATTATTATTATTATTACTTTGTGGTTGACCCGCAACATAGAACCGCCAGGATTACCATTCTGCCGGTCATTGTTTTGTTACAATTCCTCCGGACCGCTTGTCAATGCAACAGTAAATTCGTTGTCGGCCAATAAACCCGATTCTGATCTTTCCAGGCTGCCAGAGTCTTCGGCAAAAGACGGTAAGCTGAGCGAACTGTCTCGCATCAGCTTTGTCTTTGAAACCTCGTGTTCGGCAGACTGCATCTTCTTATTCATGGTGGTACGTGGTCACAAACAGATGCTCATGTAAAAAAACAAAACATGATGGCCCTTTTTACGGGTGTGGGGGGCGTTTGGCTTTCTTCACAGGGCCACAATCAGTGGAACAACAAGGCGGTGGAGCAGTGGAAGGGCTCCCATGGGAAGCAGTCCTATTCGTACCTCATTCAGAGCAACACCACCGTCAGCTTCACCTGGACTTTCCAGCGAACGGACAACTCCGCAGCGGTCGGGATTTTAATCAATCGCTTTTTTTGACCTCATGAGAAAGGGGTCAATCTGATTCTAGTAGCAAGGAGGGGGCGGGGGATCGGCGAGTGTTTGAATAGAAATCAACTGTGCCCTCCTCCTTCTCATCTCAGGAAAAGCGGTACAGCACCGATGTGGCAAAGATCTTCTCCGTTCACATCACCAACGTTCTAGGGGGCGTGGCCTCCAAATGTCGACAGTGCGCCGTTACGTCTCGCCCCGGCGACCGCTCGGCCTGTGTCCCCTGCCCGCCGGGCCATCGCCTGGTCAGTGAGAAAGGAGCCGAGGGAACGTGCCGGCGCTGTCCCCCAAACTCCATCGTGGCGGTCGAGGGTCCTACCGGAGAGCCGGCCTGCCTTACCTGCGGCGTAAACACCAAAAACAACCAGGTTCGGGTTTTGATTATCGGCGTTGTGAACGCTACGGCGCTACCGCCGAGGGGTTGAGACATCTGACCTATTTTCGGGTCTTGTGTACCTTCCTAGGCATACACGGCTTGCTTCAGCGATTGCACGGCCAAAGTCCGGACAGCATCTGGCGCGTTCCTGCACTATGACTTTTCTCCACTATCAAACATCACCTCCATCCAAAGTGGACCACGCTTCACTAGCAAAGGCCTGCGCTATTTCCATCACTTCAACTTGGCGCTTTGCGGCCAAGAGGTGAGGCGCTGTACCCGCGTGCTTCCCACGTGGCGTCCTTTTCGGACCGTTCCATATCTGTCCTGCTTCAGTTGGCATCTGTGTTTTGCAGGGCCCAGCAACCTGCGTGGACAACGTGACGGAACACGGCCAGGCGGTCCGAGGTCGGGTGTGCCAGTCCCTGGTGGTACCCTCGGACATCAGGAGTGAGAACATGGTGGCGTCACAGCCTTTCGTGATTGGCGACACTCTCGTCGGTAGGCGCTCGTGTGCTTTTGAGTTGAAATGGGGTGTGTGAAGGGGGGGGTCCACGTCTCCTCACCGTCCCAAAATGCAGTGTGGGGATATTGGTGTGCACTGTATGTCGCTGCCAAAAAAAGGACCAATTGCTACTTTCACGCAGTAAACCGAACGACGCAACCCAAAGGATATAAAATATTCATTTTAGCCAAGTTGGAAATCATCCTTCTCACGCTTGCTCATTGTTGAAGGCGTAAGTACGGACGCGACCGTGGCAAACATCTCCTCTCCGCCGTGGCTCTTCCCCTCCACGTCTGGTTTAGCCGATGTTATCTTCTATTACAAGTAAGTGCGAGGCGCCCCTTGAAGAACTGTTTGTGGTTAATGTTCATGCCTCCGATCCACCGTGGTGCTTTGTTTTGTTAAAAAAAAAATCAAATCAAGTTTGTGTTCTGTCTCAGGTCCGCCGGGACAACGCAAGCTTGTAAAGGAGGTCGCTTAGCCACCATCAGGCTGAGATGCGAGCCGGCCGTGAGCGCCATTGACCGCATCACACTGCCCAGGTGCCACTTTCAGTTCTTAAACTTTCACTCGTTCAGGAAGGGCTTGGTGTGTGTGTGTGTGTGTGTGTGTGTGTGTGTGTGTGTGTGTGTGTGTGTGTGTGTGTGTGTGTGTGTGTGTGTGTGTGTGTGTGTGTGTGTGTGTGTGTGTGTGTGTGTGTGTTGTTTGTTTGTTTGTTTGACTGGTCTTATGAGGACCACTACCATTTCAAACCGTACGTAGTGAGGACATTTTTGACAAGTGAGGACTTTTGGCTGGTCCCCACAAGTTTTTCATTCTAAAGGCTTCTAGAGGGTCTATATATGCATCTGTTAAAATTTCAGAAAGGTCCTCACAAATTCACCCAAAATTATTTTTTGGTGTGTATTTTCATTTCACTCGGATACACACACTTTTTACTCAGTGTGTGTTTATGTGTGTGTGTGCGTGGTTAATGGGAGGAAAACTTTCATACCACAAAACGTCAAACAATACTTTAACCAAATTCACTACAGGGGTGAGAACTTTGAATGTAACAATTAAAAACCTCACTCTTGCTGTTATTTCAGTTTCAAGTCCAATTTTTATTTATTTGTTTTTAAAGAAGTTGAAGTGGGAAATGGGGCGACATTTAGTGTTCAAATGTAACACTAGTTCTTCTCTAAACTTATCAGCAACCGTGGTCCTCACTCCTTATCTGGAGTTATCCGGACCTCACAAAACCATTGAAACAGGAGTGCGTGTGCGTGTGCGTGTGTGTGTGTGTGTGTGTGTGTGTGTGTGTGTGCGTGTGCGTGTGTGTGTGTGTGTGTGTGTGTGTGTGTGTGTGTGTGTGTGTGCGCGTGTTTAATGTGTAGAATTGGGTGATTCATTCGTCCGTTTATTTATTTATTAGTTTGTTTATATTATAATAATAATAATATTACATTTGATTTATAAACACCTTTCAAAACTCTCAAAGTCACTTTACAGTCACAGGATACGTTTTTCTGTGAGTGAGCAGTGGCAGCCACACGCGCGTTCACTCAACCCGGAATAACTCAAAAAGATAGCTAGCTAATGGATATCTAGATTTATTCATCCATCCGTGCGTTTACATTTATGTATGTATGTATGTATGTATGTATGTATGTATGTATGTATGTATGTATGTATGTATGTATGTATGTATGTATGTATGTATGTATGTATGTATGTATTTATTTATTTATTTATTCGTCCACCTGTCTATGTTGTTGATTAATTAATTTATTTATTGGGTCATTTATTCACTCATTCATTTATTTATTTATTTCATTCATCCATTTACGTCTATTTATTTATGCGTTTATGTATTTATGTATTTATTTATTCGCCCGTCCGCCCATTTATTTATCTATTTATTTGTTTATTTATTTGTTCATTGCTCACCCGCAGAAAAAAAATTCTGTGACTGTAAAGTGACCTTGAGAGTTTTGAAAGGCGCTTATAAATGAAATGTATTATTATTATTATTATTATTATTATTATTTATTCATTTTTTTATTTATTCGTTCATTTGTTTATTTATTCATTCATTTGTTTGTTTGTCCGTCCGTTTATGTCTATATTTATTTATTCATAAGTCCGTTTATCTGTTTATTTGTTTGTTTTATAAAAAACACTAACTTAATACAAAACGTCTTTTGAGTGATAAAGCAGCATATTATAATTGTAGCATATACCACTAATTATAATATGCTGCTTAATCGCTTAAAAGACGTTTTGTATTAAGTTAGCAGCATATTATAATATACAGATGCTCCCCACCTTACGAACGAGATGCGTTCCGAGCGGTCGTTCGTAAGGTGAATTTGTTCGTAAGTTGCTTCAGTGCTATCTTTTGTATGGGATGTATGTTTAAGTGAAACACTGAACAGGCGTAAAATAAATTCACACCGACTCTAGTCCGACGACATATATCCTTGGGTCTTCAGTAAGCAATTACTACATAAAATTACTTTTTATAATGAATTGCGTTCTCTTGGTGCGTCAACTAGGAAGAATTATTTCCTCCTCGCCCACATACGCAGCTAATCGTAAGCGCGGTCGGCGGATCGGGGCCTGAACTCGTTGGCAACACTTCAGCATAGCCCGGGTGCTGATTGGTCAGCCTTGGTGTCCGTCGCATGAACATGCAGCGCTTGAAATATCTAATTTGTCTGTGTGCATGCGTGTGCGTGAAGTACACGCACGCAGCCAATCGCAAGTGAGCTCGGCCGGAATAAGGCGCGTAATACAAAATCTAACTTACAGCGTCTCTGTCCAAACATTTTTCGACATACCTGCATAAATGTTTGTATGGACCGTTGTTCGTAACTCGAATATTCGTAAGTTGGTGAGCGTCTATATAATTATTATAAGCTGCTTTATCACTCAAAAGATGTTTTGTCTTAAAGGACAACCGACACCATTTTTTTTGTTTGCTAACTGACATCAGAAAAACGTTTTATAGCATCTAAAATACCCAAAACACGCAGGTTGATATTTTTAGTCAAATGCAAAACACCAATAAAAACGACTTACGGTGTCCCAAAACTGCCACAAAATGAGCTCGGAACTGGGCAGATTCAGAAAGTCCCGCCCCCTTGTTCGTGACGTCACGCCAAGATACTCCTTCACAAACTGCCTTGCTCCAGAATCAAAACTTCAGAGAGTTCAGATTTGGAGAAGATGCTTCCTTGTTACTCATCCAGTGATGAATATGATTCAAATAGTTCTGAAGAGGAAAGCATAAATGTTTGCAATTGATTAAAGAAGTCCTTCCGTATCAATTCGAGCCGTCTGGACTCCAATGTAGCGCCCAGAAAATGCACAAGATGGCGCACAAGCTCCGTTTGAAATGGTCTGTGTAAACTTACACATTCTTCATGCGTGTGACTGCAATTGGCTGCGACACACAACAATTCACCATTGCGTTATTTATGTAGTTTTCCTTCTAATTTCGCCATCAACACGGCTCAGACCAAACAAAGTACGGCTTTTCAGACCAAACAAAGTACCCAAAATGCATTGTGTGTTGCTTTCTCGGTCAGGGGTGTTCCAAATGTGACATCACGTAGGGGATCGTCATCAACTCGAAAACAGGACTTCCTAAATATTCAGCGCGAGTCTTAAAATGTAAAATGCAGTGGAATCTTTGTTCAGTAGAAGTCATTTGAAGTGATTTTACAAATTATGGACACAACTTGAGCGGAGGCGTCGGTTGTCCTTTAAATTAGTGTCTTTTTTCACAATCTGCTGTGTGCTGCAATCGCGCTGAAATTTCTCCCGAAGTATAAAAAGATGCTCTTATCTCAGGTGATGTTATCATCCGTCATTGGTGGTGGTGGCGGAACTAGAAAAAGGCCCTGACAGAAAAAAGCTACGTTCATTAGCTTTTCCGCAAAATAAATGGAGGCACAAAACAAAAAAAAATCTGAAAAACATTTGCAAATCAGATGCTAAAAGGATGGGACAACTTTGCCCAAATCCCATCAATTTCTACCAAGTCTCCCCGTTTGTTTTCTCCTCGCCAGTAACTGTTCGGAGGGGACGTGCGATGGCTGCTCTTTCCACTTCCTTTGGCGCAGTCAGCATGCGTGCCCGCTGTGCACCAAACAGAATTACAGAGAGATTGTCAGCGCTTGTGAACAAGGAATACAGGTAGGACAAAAGACCGCCCGCTGTCCATTTCTCAGGAATACAAACCGCGGCGGGGGCGTACTGGGCTGTGAAATTTGAAAGTGAGAGTTGCTCTCATACTTTATCCATCACAGAGGGGCGGCCATTTTGCCACTCGCTGTGGACTGAAAACGGCGTCATGCTTGCTCGCTCTGGGCTTAGGTGACGTCCAATTTGGTTTTTGAGCAAATACTATAATTCGTTTTATTTTAATGCAGGGGTGTCAAAGTCATTCTTTGCCGCGGGCCACATTGTAGTTATGGTTTCCTCTCGAGGGCCGTTATGAATTTGGGGAACCCATTAGAATGTTTAAATCCCTTCAAATATTACATATAGAGCACACAGCAAATTAATGAATTCAAATCTGAAGTCAAGAATAATGACTTTTATTGTGGTTGACATCCAAAAATATGAAATTTTGGCTCAGATTTTAGCAATCATCATGGAATTTAACAAGTTTGATTTGCTTTCGCGGGCCGAAAAAAAATGATGTGGCGGGCCGGATTTGGCCCGCGGGCCTTGACTTTGACACCTGTGTTTTAATGCCTCGGTTTACAACCGAAATTTGGTTTTCAACCAAACTGAGCGCACCTAAATGCACCACTCTACTCCCCTCTGCTTCCTTAATTTGTCAAATCACTAATTTGTAAAATGGCTTCAAATGACTTCTACTGAGCGTATTTTACAAAGATTCCACCGTATATAGCTATATTTTACGTTTTAAGACTTGCGCTGAATATTGATAAGTGACGAGTTTGTGACGATACCTACCGTGACGTCACGGTAGGTATCGTCACTGACCGAGAATACGACACAGAATGCATTTTGGGTCCATTGTTTGGTCTGAAAACTTTGTGTTGATGGTGAAATTTGAAGGAAAGCACATACATAACGCGATGGTGAATTGTTGCGTTGCACCAAGACTACTATTTGATACTAGTTGACACAAATTCGCAGCAGACAAATCAGTCCATTCCCAACGGAGCTTTGGCGCCATTTGTGCATTTTCTGGGATGCTCCACATCAGTCCTGATGGCTCGAATTGATCTGGAAGGACTTCTTTAATCGATTGCAAACATTTATTCTTTCCTCTTCAGAACTATTTGAATCGTATTCATAACTGGATGAGTAACAAGAAAGCATCTTCTCCAAATCTGAAGCCATTGTTTTGATTCTCGAGCAAGGCAAGACGTCTTTGTGTGACGTCACGAACAAGCGAGGGCGGGAGACCTTCTGAAACTCGACATCTCCGCGGTCTTTTTGAAATAGTTTTGGGACACTTTAACTCATTTTTATTGGTGTTTTGCATTTGACTAAATATATCATACCGCATGTTTTGGGTATTTTAAATGCTATAAAACGTTTTTCTGATGTCAGTTAGGAAACCAAAAAATAGTGTCGATTGTCCTTTAAGCGTCACTTCCTTGTCTTGCATTTCAAAGCGGAGAAAGCTTTGGCTGTTTTCAACAATGAGAAACAGTTGGCAGGAGACAGTCTGAGCCAAGATACGATTTACAGCAAAGCAAATGGGGGAAAAAAGATCTTAGCATTGGTCCTGAAGAGTATGAAGCAAAAAAGCAATAAAGGATGGCCTGAGATGGGAGGGAGGCAGGGAGGGAGAGGGAGAGAGCGACTTTAATCGTCCCACAATGGGGAAATTTGCCAGACAGAGACAGAATGAGAGACAGAATGAGAGACAGATTGGAGACAGAATGAGAGACAGACGTTTTTATGTTCCAATGTTAATGTTGACTGTCAAATTTTTTTACATTGATTATAATGGGATGTGCTGTTTCAGTTTTCGAAAAAAAAAAAAGGTTTTTAAACATGTTTCTGGAACGGATTATGGTCGAAAACCCAGGTTGGACTGTTGTTACCCAAATGTGGGTTCTCTTTTAGAGGACGACCTACGTGTGGCAGCAGCCGTTGCGGTGCCACGGAGGAGAGGCTCTCCCAGCCCAGACGGTTAACGCTTGTGTGAGTCTGGATTTCTGGCTCAAATTTGGCGTTTCCACGGGAACGGTGGCCGCCGCTCTGCTCGTCACCCTCATCTGTTACTTCTGGAAGAAGACGCGCAAGTGAGACAACTCATTTACACTATTTGACGTGTTGTTCGTCAAGACTCTTGGGAGAACCTTATGAGCAAATAATTCACCCCTTGGGCATCCACGTAGCAAATGAAGCTATGATCGGACGAATGTTAGTCTGATTCCGATAAACGCTAGTCTTCTATAGCAGTGGTCCCTAATCTTTTTTGCGCCACGGACCGGTTTAATGTCAGACAATATTTTCACGGACCGGCGGATAAATACAACAAAATAAAATGATACGACAGGCATGGAAACTGTTTTTTTTCTGTCTTTTAAAGGACAACCGACGTCTCCGGACAAGTTGTGTCCATAATTTGTAAAATGGCTTCAAATGACTTCTACTGAGCGTATTTTACAAAGATTCCACCGCATATAGCTATATTTTACGTTTTAAGACTAGCGCTGAATATTCCGAAAGTCTTGTTTTTGAGTTGGTGACGAGTCCGTACGTGACGTCACTGAAGGAACGCCCCTGACCGAAAAAAAGGACACATTGTAGCAGTCCTTCCATCACGTCAATGCATTTTGCTGTGCTTGTTTGGTCTGAAAACGTCATGTTGCACCAAAAACAGCCAGAAGAGGGCGACCAAGCTCCATATAAGGAATTTATCAGCCTGTGGAAACGGGCTGATTAATTGCTCACAGGGAGCTTGGTCGCCATTTTCTGCCTTTTTTCTGGGACGCTACATTGCAGTCCAGATGCCTCAAAATGACACGGGAGGACTTCTTTAATCAATTGCAAACATGTTTGTCCGCTTTCCTCTTCAGAACTATTTGAATCATATTCATAACTGGATATGTAACAAGAAAGCATATTCTCCGAATCTGAAGCCATTGTTTTGATGCTCCAGCAATGCAAGACGTCTTGGCGTGACGTCACCAACTGGGGGCGGGACTTTCTGAAAATGCCCAATTTGCAGCTCATTTTTTTGCAGATTTTGGACACTTTAAGTCATTTTTATTGGTGTTTTGCATTTGACTAAAAATATCATACTGCATGTTTTGGGTATTTTAGATGCTATAAAACGTTTTTCTGATGTCAGTTAGGAAACAAAAAAGTGATGTCAGTTGTCCTTTAAATATAATAATAAACGTGAATCCATTGTGTATTTTTATACAACTTTATTAGCAGATCATTGTCTCATTAGAGAGCCGGTCGCCGCATATTACGCAGAGTGGCATTGGTGCGTGGGAATCATCTGTCGCAATAAATCCAAATTTTAAATAGGACTCCTGGTATTGTCTGTTAAAATCAGACTTTTTTTCTGAGAAGTCGTAGGCTCTTCTTCCGTCTCCTCACCGGGCCTTTTCCCCTTCGTAAAGAAACTTTCCAAAGACGTTTGTTTTTTACTCATTTTGCTAGCTTACGGTGGGGCTAATTTTAGCAGTATGTATCACGTGACCTAGACAAGCGTTTTGACATGCGTCAAGAGTAAGTCATAGACGGATGTAATCTGGTAATTTTTCATTTTTCAAAATAAAACAGTTCGGACTCAGATCATAAATAAAACGGAAATTATGTAAATTATTTATTCTTTCTGTGCGGCCCGGGACCAAATGACCCACGGATTGGTACCGGTCCGTGGCCCGGGGGTTGGGTACCTCTGTTCTATAGCACAGGTCCTCACAACAAAGAGTCCATGGACTAGTACCGGGTTTCTCAAGTGGTCTTTCTTCCTATCTCCAGATTGGAGTACAAGTACTCCAAGCTGATGATGAGCTCCGGGGGCAAAGAATGCGAGCTGCCCGCCGCTGACAGTTGCGCCATTATGGAGGGAGAGGACGCCGAGGACGACCTCATCCATCTCACTCACAAATCCTTTTTAAGGAAAATGAAAGCTTACTCGCGTGAGGTTAGTCAGACCCCAGCCCATTACCCCCACACCCCCTCACCTCCCATGCAAACACTCTCACCTTGCTTCAATCTTTTCTCCTGATTTGTTTAGAGGACATCGGACGGATTCGATTCGGTACCCCTGAAGTCGTCATCTTGCCACCTGCGCAAAGAGGACGGCGATTCCGATGAGGCGTAAATGCAAAGTGTTGACGGAAGCAATTTTTTTTTGGGGGGGGTGGCTGCATCTTAAGGCTGTAGGAAGCAGACATGTTCATGAGAGACAGAAGCCTTCCAAAAAATATGCAAAAAAAATGGGAGCACCTGGAACGAAACTTTGTTTGCCTTGATGGCTTCAACACTGAACGCTTACCAGTTCACTTCAATATGAAAACAGCGGGAAAAGAATGATAAATACAATTGGTGGAACACTGAATATCGTACTATAATAATATAATTCCCATTACAGTCTGATTGGGGGTTGTGTAAATGTGATTTTTTTTGTCTTTTTATCATTTCTAATTGGCTATTTTGTATTTGGCAACCTAGGTGTATTTAATGTTGTACCATTTTATAATATGTCATATAGAACGGCTTCAGCTTTCTGGGCAAATATTGCTTCAGATCTTTTCATTTGAAACCTTCTTGTGCCTTCTACTTTACCAATAAAATCCTATCAAAAACCTTGTTCTCTTGTATAATGTATATGAGTCATTCTAGAATTCAGACATTTTCAGCAAGTAAATATTAATGTAGTTCAAAATATGAGCACATCAACGAAGAAATGCCAAACAGATCTTGAAAACATCTGCGTATTTGAAGTAAAAATAATGAGTGCTATTGTGGTTCACATGGGATAATTTGAAACAAGCGTCATGAAATTTCACAAGTTTGATTTGCTTTTGCGGGCCGAATAAAATATGGAGGCCCAGATTTGGCCCCCAGGCCTTGACTTTGACACCAGTGGAGGAAACAGTAATAAGAACCATTTAGACTCCCGGCAGGGGTGTCCAACTCTGGTCCTCGAGAGCCACTGTCCCGCATGTTTTCCAAGTATCCCTGTTGTATCACACCTGATTCAAATGATCAGATCATCAACCGGCTCTGACATTGAACCTGTTCCCTTGAATCAGATGCGTTGCAACAGGGAGACTTAGTAAACATGGAGTGCCTTGGCCCTCTAACCGGAGTTTGACACCTGTGATTTAGAGGAAGACAACAATATAAGACAAATATTTCAATAAAGTCGTATAAAATAAAAACATTTGATATGATGTATCTATTTTTTTCCATTCATAACTCGTTTTAAAAATAAATTTACATTATTTTTTATGGTAAATTAATTTAAAGGACAACTGACGTCTCCGGACAAGTTACCAAGTTTTACAAAGAATCCACCGCGTATACGTATTTTATGTTTTAAGACTGAATATTCCGGAAGTCTTGTTTTTGAGTTGGTGACGAGTCCTCACCCTACGTCACTGAAGGAACGCCCCTCACCGAGAAAGGACATACTTTGCATCACCTCAATGCATTTTGCGGTACTTTGTTTGGTCTGAAAACTTCGTGTTGATGGCGAAATTAGAAGGAAAACACATAAATAATGCAATGGTGAATCGTGTGTTGCGCCTAGACTTATACAGTGTATTTGATGTTCGCTTACAAAACGTCCCAGGAGACAATTTACACGGAGCTTTGTCGCCCACTTCTGCCTTTTTTGGGTACTGTGAGTGCTAAAGAGTTTGTCACGACATTTCTCTCCAGATGCATCAAAATGACGGGAATACATTTTTTATTCGATTGCAAACATGTATGCTTTCCTCTTCAGAACTATTTGAATCATATTCATAACTGGATGAGTAACAAGAAAGCATCTTTTCCGAATCTGAAGCCATTGTTTTGTTTCTCCAGCAAGGCAAGACGTGTTGGGGTGACACCACGAACAAGGGGGCGGGACCTTCTGAAACTGGGCACTTCCGGGTTCAATTTGAAGTAGTTTTTGGACACTTTAAGTCATTTTTATTGATGTTTTGCATTTGACTAAAAATATCATACAGCGTGTTTTGGATATTTATTCCCAATACTACTGAGTACACAGTACCTTTTAGAAAGCATTTTTGGTGTCATGGTTTTGATATTTTTGTGGCTTTGGGATAGATGCATTGTTTTCCTATTTATTTAAATGACAAAGATTAAAGTCACATCTGTGATTTGAATTTCAAGCAGTGTCACAGAACTATTTCAAATCGTCGATCACCTCGCTGAGGTTATTTCAATCTCCCACAATCGGTGATACTTGAATGCAGCGCAAGTCTCGGTCACATTCGGCCCTGCGTTTGTTCTCGCGAGCTTTGACGCAAGTAGCAAAGTGGGACACTGTTGCGTCGGGAGGCGTCGAAAACAACGTGAACGTTATTAGGACCGTGCGTGCAAGCAAACTGGGATTTTGCAACATTTCGCAAGAGGACAAGGCGAACTTTCAAGTTGTCGCGCGTTCAAGGAGGAAACAAAGAAAGGCCGCTTCGATCGCGGTTTCGTAACTTTTGGGGAAGTTGAAGTCCGGCTGCAGACGAGACGAAAAGTGAAGTCGACTTGGCAGTCCGGTGGTCGGCAGTAATGTCGCAGAAAGAGAATCCCAAGTTTTACCTCCAGGAAGTCAACAAAGCCATATGGGAAGTTCCGGAGCGCTATCAGAACTTGTCCCCGGTCGGCTCTGGCGCGTACGGATCCGTTTGGTAAACAACTTTATGCTGCTTTCAGTATACCACCCAACTTTTTCCAACCCCCACCCCTCAGCCGCCCATTCATTCCAACGAGGCCTAGGTTCGTCGTGCTAAAGCTTGTTAGCATTAATAATCAGAAAACTTTTAGCTTTAATGATTTTATTCGTTTGGAAACGCCGACCATGCTTGCATACATACACCCCCTCAACAAACGTTGACGTAGTCCTAATTAGAACGTAGAAGGCTGTTTCGTTGACATCCACTAGCGTCACGTAGCCCGACTCACGGACGCTGTGGTGCCACCCCCCCATTAAGTGCTCCCAAATGCATTCAAATTGGCATTCAGCCGAAAGAAATAACTTGAATTAAAATTATATTGTGGACATGAACACGAAGGGTATTGACAAGTAATGGACGACGGGTTGGACGTCAGTGTATGGCAGGGGTGTCCAAGCGTTTTTTTGCAAAGGGGGGCAAATTTCGTGATGTCGGGGGCAGGGGGGTTTCTTTGCATAGAACAGCAATTCCAGTAAAGTCTCGTTATATCGATATTCAAGGGAGTCCGAAAAAATAGCGATATAACCGGGACTATCGATATATCCGACCCTGTTTGCATGTAATTTTCTCCGTGCGTGCATAGAAATAGTATCGATATCGATAGCAGCTGATGCTTCTCCATCTGCCTTTTAGCACTCTCAGTGGGTGTTGGGGGGGAATACTCCACTTGGACCAAGCTCTGTCACAATATTTACTAACGTCATCATCTTACAATACCGTTTTCATCTCACACCATCAAAAAGGGAAAAAAAGCATCGACAATGCGCTTGAGACATTAACAGTCACATCACGTGCGCTTGTGATCTCACAGGATGAACGTAACGGAACATAAGTCGATGAACTGGGCTTTTTGAACATCTGAACTATAACAGATTATTGCAGAAGGGATTCACCTTGCAAACAAAATAAAACTAACACACGTGAATGCGCACCTGTACTTTGGGGTGGGTAGTCTGGCGTGTTTCTGCATCTCAGAAGCTCACAGAGCTTCATGACAGCCACTCATCGGAGGAATCCGGCTCTGGCTCCGAGTCACCCGACAGATCACCCTCAGTGTTGTAGCTGCCAGTCCAATATTGTGTCAGCGTACGCTGCTTATAATCATGACGAACACGCTTCGCCATGATCGCTGCTGGCGTCTCCATTAAAACAGCTACAGGAAGACCTGCCTCCTCCGTATTCTTTATGTGGCGATTGGATGCTGCATTTTTTGGGATGAAAGCGCAACTGTTGCCCCCTCATGAGACGGAAATGCATTACTTACAGTTCTGAAATTCACACACAAGATAGATCGGGACCAAATCTTCACTCTCCAGCGAAAAAAAAAAAGCTAATCCCGAAAAAACTCGGGAATGGCCTTCTATGGCAGATTTTCAATTCCCAAGTAAATTCGTGAATGGCAGAAAATGAGTTGAGCATGTGTTTTGGTTCATTTGAACAGGGATGAGAATTTTCCGCCAATTGGCAGATTTCTGACATTTGAAGACTTTTTATCCCACTTCTACAATGAACATTGTGATGAGTTTGGCTGAGCCTTGTTGGATATTTCAAGTCAAGACGTGTTTACACCCCCCGCCCCCAAGATTTGACATTGTTGTCATTTTTAAAGGACAACCGACGCCTCCGGACAAGTTGTGTCCATAATTTGTAAAATCGCTTCAAATGATTTCTACTGAGCGTATTTTACAAAGATTCCACTGCATATAGCTATATTTTACGTTTTAAGACTCGCGCTGAATATTCAGGAAGTCTTGTTTTTGAGTTGGTGACGATTCCTGACGTCACGTCACGGAAGGAACGCCCCTGACCGAGAAAGGACACACAATGCATTTTGCTGTACTTCGTTTGGTCTGAAAAGTTCGTGTTGATGGCGAAATTAGAAGGAAAACACATAAATAACGCGATGGTGAATCGTTGTGTGTTGCACCAAGACAACTATTTGATATTCGCTGACACAAATTCCCAGCAGACAAATCATCCCATTTCCAACTGAGCTTGGGCACCATCTTCTGCATTTTCTGGGTGCTACATTTCTGTCCAGATGTCTCAAAATGACATGGAATAACTTCTTTAATCGATTGCAAACATTTATGCTTTCCTCTTCAGAACTATTTGACTCATATTCATAATTGGATGAGTAACAAGAAAGCATTTTCTCAGAATCTGAAGCCATTGTTTTGATTCTCGAGCAAGGCAAGATGTCTTGGCGTGACATCACGAACAAGAGGGCGGGACCTTCTGAAACTGGCCACTTCAATTTGAAGTAGTTTTTAAGTCATTTTTATTGGTGTTTTACATTTGACTAAAAATATCAGCTTGTGTGTTTTGGGTATTTTAGATGCTATCAAACGTTTTTCTGATGTCAGTTAGGAACTCAAAAATGGTATCGGTTGTCCTTTATTGTTATTCTCACCGTAACATCCCAAAAATTAGCAATGATTTTCCTGAAAAACCCAAGAGCATGATACGCTGGGAGCAACCATTGGAAATGACCAAAACAAAACTTGAGCTTCCTGTGTAGGGGCATGATCATTCACTAGAGGGCAGAATCACAGATCACATACAAAGGTTTTGTTTTTTTAATGAAAAAAAAATCATCATGGAGGCGAGATAGATATGATACGAATGGACATAAGCATGGGGAGGAGATGCAAACTCCACAAGATGGCCAAAGCCGAAATTGACTGTGAACTACTATTCCATTCAGAGGTTTTCAAAACGAAAACAATGAATTGATCATTTTCTCCTCAATTAATGAAAATGCAATGACAGCCCTCATTATTATGATTGCATTTATTCATGTGCAATGTAGTTTCATACAATCTGGCGGAAAGCTGTGAAGTTTTTAGTGTGGAGAAAGTGACCTGACGTTTCCTGCTGATCTTGCACCCCCATCCCCTCACCCCCTGCTGTGCCTTCTGGAAACGATTGACAAGGTTCAGCGCACCAATTGTTTGTCTTCTTCTGACAGTTCTGCTTACGACGTGAAGAGCGGCCTAAAATTGGCTGTCAAAAAGCTCTCCAGACCCTTTCAGTCAATCGTCCACGCCAAGCGCACCTACAGGGAGCTCCGCCTGTTGAAGCACATGAAGCATGAAAACGTGAGTAGCGATCGATTCATATTTGAGCGTAAGAACAAGTACAGCGACACAACGTGAACCTTCATTGACACGCGCACATGTCTAATTTTAAGTCATTCACTGCCTGACGATGTGCAAAAATGTGTCCACTCTAGTGCCAGGGTTTTTGTCATTATCACTCAAATTGCAGGACCCACAGAGTATCGAGCTTTAGGACTGCATCAACATTCAATACAGTGTTAGAAACCTTAGACTCATCAAAAAAAGAGGTAATTCCTAAATTATATGGGTCTGGAGTTATCTGAGCTTGAAATGGAGGCGGCTGTACGAAAACAATACAATACATACATATTGGTTTATATAGCGCTGCAACAACAGCTGAGGCTGGAATAAAGCGCTAATATGGAAAAAAGGGAAATAGTGCCCCTTGTAGAAAAGAAAAAACTTCCAGAGGCTATGACCAGTGCTTTATCGGCGCCCAAGGGTGAGAAATCAAAACCCAAACAAATTCGGGAATGGTGCTCATATTTTCAATTCCCGAATACATTTGGGAATGGCAGTGAATGAGATACGAATGTCTTTCATGATAGAATAACAATTGCTTGATTGTTTTGACACTTGTCGGAATATGCAAATCCGCAACAGTTCTTTCAAGTCGAGCGAATGGCAGCTACTTTTTTTCATACTTGTTTGATCATGTTATGATCGCACCTGTCATTTCATTTCTCGTACGCCTCAAGAAGCATGTCATCGAGCACACTTGCCCAAAAGATTTTGACCTCCTCCCACCTAATTTCTCTGCCTAACGCCATGTTTCTTTGATTGGAATTCTGGTGGGAAGTGCGAGCATACAGGTGCACAAAGTCAAGGCCCGGGAGCCAAATCTGGCCCACCGCCTCATTTTATTCGGCCCGCGAAAGCAATTCAAGCAAGTCAAGTACCATGACGTCCCAACCAAGTCCCAACCAAAATTTCAAATGGTCCCTTGTGAACTACAATAGCAGTCATTATTTTGGACTTCAAATTTTAAAAGTTATTCATTAAAGGATGCCTCCGGACAAGTTGTGTCCATAATTTGTAAAAATCACTTCAAATGACTTCTACTGAACGTATTTTACAAAGATTCCACCACATATAGCTATATTTTACGTTTTATCACTTTTTTGTTTCCTAAGTGACATCAGAAAAACGTTTTATAGCATCTAAAATACCCAAAACACGCAGTATGATATCTTTAGTCAAATGCAAAACACCAATTAAAATGACTTAAAGTGTGCTGAAACTGCAAAAAATTGAACCCGGAAGTGGCCAGTTTCACAAGCCACCTTGTTCGTGGTGTCACCACAATACGTCTTGCCTTGCTCGAGAATCAAAACAATGGCTTCAGATTCGGAGAATACGCTTTCTTGTTACTCATCCAGTTATGAATATGATTCAAATGGTTCTGAAGAGGAAAGCATACATGTTTGCAATTGATTAAAGAAGTCCTCCCGTGTCATTTTGAGGCATCTGGACTGCAATGTAGCGTCCCAGAAAAAAGGCAGAAAATGGCGACCAAGCTCCCTGTGAGCAATTAATCAGCCTGTTTCCACAGGCTGATGAATTCCTTATATGGAGCTTGGTCGCCCTCTTCTGGCTGTTTTTGGTGCAACAGGACGTTTTCAGACCAAACAAGCACAGCAAAATGCATTGACGTGATGGAAGGACTGCTACAATGTGTCCTTTTTTTCAGTCAGGGGCGTTCCTTCAGTGACGTCACGTACGGACTCGTCACCAACTCAAAAACAAGACTTCCGGAATTTCCAGCGCTAGTCTTAAAACGTAAAATATAGCTATATGCGGTTAAATCTTTGTACAATACGCTCAGTAGAAGTCATTTGAAGCCATTTTACAAATAATGGACACAACTTGTCCGGAGATGTCGGTTGTACTTTAAGACTAGCACTGAATATTCAGGAAGTCTTGTTTTCGCGTTGATGACGATCCCCTACGTGACGTCACATTTAGAACGCCACTGACCGAGAAAGCGACACACAATGCATTTTTCGGTACTTTGTTTGGTCTGAAAACTTCGTGTTGAACCGTGTTGATGGCGAAATTAGACGGAAAAAAACAAATAACCCGATGGTGACTCGTTGTGTGTTGCACCAAGACTACTATTTGATATTAGCTGACACAAATTCCCAGCAGACAAATCAGCCCATTTCCAACGGAGCTTGGGCGCCATCTTGTGCTATTTTCTGGGACACTACATTGCTGTAATTGACTGCTCGAATTGAATTGGGAGGACTCCAATGCAAACATTTATGCTTTCCTCTTCAGAAATATTTGAATCATATTCATAACTGGATGAGTAACAAGAAAGCATCTTCTCCGAATCTGAAACTCTGTGAGCCCATTGTTTTGTTTCTTGAGCAAGGCAAGACGACTTGTCGTGACGTCACGAACTGGGGGCGGGACTTCCTGAAAATCCCCAGTTTCAAGCTGATTTGTGGCAGATTTTGGACAATTGAAGTCATTTTTATTGGTGTTTTGCATTTGACTAAAAATATCAGCCTGTGTGTTTTGGGTATTTTAGATGCTGTAAAACGTTTTTCTGATGTCAGTTAGGAAACAAAAAAATGGTGTCGGGTGTCCTTTAAATTGTTGTGCGCTCTGTGTGTGCAGGGGATGAAACATTCTAATGGCTTACCCAAATTCTGAACAGCCCTCGAGAGGAAACTGGAACTGCAATGTGGCCCATGGCAAAAAATGACATTGACACCCTTGTGCTAGCATGTCAACAGATGCCCCCCCCAAAAAAAAAAAATCAAAATGAAACTTTTAACACTTCACATTTTATCATGTAAACCTGATAAATTGGAGTCCGATTTTGTGACCTAATACCTGCATTGCTTTCTGTTTGCCTTCTGTTATTGATGTAGTTGGACGCATGTATTTGCAGGTGATTGGCCTCCTGGATGTTTTCAGCCCCGCCACTTCACTGAAGAAGTTCACGGATGTGTAAGCTGTTCATTCTTCCCCCTTCATCATTAATACCAGTTGCTATCTGTCTCAATGACACGTCTCTTTTGCTTTGGAGTCAGAGCATGTTGTCTTCTGAGAGGACTTATTGTGAGCTAAAACGAGCAAAATACAATGTAAATTTCTGTAATGTGAGACAGATAAAGCTGAATCGAATCTAACGGGGATAAATTTGAAAATGGGACCAAAGAGGACAAAACAAAGTATGTGTTCTGCCCATGGTGAGTGTAAAATGTTGATCCTCCAAATGAAATTTAAGTCAAGTTTAAAGGACAACCGACGTCACTAAAATACCCAAAACATGCAGTATGATATTTTTAGTCAAATGCAAAACACCAATAACAATGACTTAAAGTGTCTAAAAAGTACTTCAATTTGAAACCGGAAGTGGCCAGTTCCATAAGGTCCCGCCCCCATGTTCGTGGTGTCACTGCAAGACATCTTGCCTTGCTCGAGAATCAAAACAATGACTTCAGATTCGAAGAATATGCTTTCTTGTTACTCATCCAGTTATGAATATGATTCAAATAGTTCTGAAGAGTAAAGCATACATGTTTGCAATCGATTAAAGAATTTATTCCGTACCATTTTGAGGGGGGAAATGTAGCACCGAATGTGTGTCATCTGGGGGGAGGGATGTAGCACCGAAAAGAGGCAGAAGAGGGTGACAAAGCTCCGTGGAAAGCTCCGTGGAAACAGGTTGATTAATTCCTTACAATTTTTGTCAGTGAATATCAAATAGATGCTCGGTGCCACACACAAGGATTCACCATCGCGTTATTTTATTATATTAGTTCCTTCTAATTTCGCCATCAGCACAGATAAATAAGACTTCCGGAATATTCAGTCTTAAAGCGTAAAATATAGCTATACGCGGTGGAATCTAGGTAACTTGGTATTTGAATTGAATGAAGGCTTGTCATTGCCATTAATAATCCAGGTGAAACTGCGCTCTTTTTCAGCACATTGTTCAGAATCAGAATCAGAATCAGAATACCTTTATTCGTCCCGCAATGGGGAAATTTGCAGTCCACAGCAGCAATTGAAGAGGGATGGGGTTGGGGTGGGAGTGAAAGATAAAAAAGAAAATAAGAAGATAAAAAGAAATAAAAACCATACAAATAGCTGATAATTCCTTTTGCGGTGTTGATCCTGAGGACATTGTAAGCCACGCATGCCACAAAGACACCCGTATACTACACTGCTAACAGTTATATGGGCATACAAGAGTGTTAGGCTCTCTTTTGCAAGCTCTAAGAATAGCCCGCCGGGGCGAGGCCTCTCGCAGGATCGCTTTCTATAGGTGACGGGGACCTCTGGAAATGGCCTCAATTTCCAATCCGGCACAGCCAAGTGTTGCGCCGCGCAACAAATTCATCTACCGTATGAATCTAAGGCTTTGTGTCTTTAATTAAACATATTTACAGCACTTGCCTACCCCAAGCTCATTCACTGACAGCTCTGAGAGTTCTGTTTACGTATAAGATGATGATGATTTCTCATTTATTAGTTAACTATTTATTAATTAATTGATTCATCTATCTATTTATTTATATACCTACCTATTTTTTCATGTATTTATCGCGCGACATACTTTTGACTGACTCTCCTGACGCATTCTTTTTATTTTATTATTTTTATAGAATACAATACATACGTGTTTATGTTCTGATTCTGATCATCTCGCAGTGGAGATTTTTACATTTCACAGCAGCAAAGTTATGAAAGGAAAGAAAGAAGTAGAAAAACTAAACGCAGGAGCTGCTGGAAAGGCAGCCACTTTCGCGGCGCCATCTTTATAAAGGGCTTTCTCGACGGTTTCAGATGTAACAAAGCGCTTCACAGAACAGTTAACATGCATTTTGAAATCCGCTTTATAGTAATAATAATAATAATAATAATAATAATGATAATAATAGTGATAATAATAATAATAACAATAAAAATAATGATGATAATAATAATAAATAATAATAATAAAAATAAATAATAATAATAATACATTTAATTTATAAGCGCCTTTCAAAACTCTCAAGGACACTTTACAGTCACAGGACTTTTTTGTGCGGGTGAGCAGCGGCAACCATTCGCACCAGCGTTCACTCTACCCGGAAGTAACACAGCAGCAAAGTTATGAAAGGAAGGCTTTATCCTCACAAGGCTCGCTAGTGGGGCGAGAAGGTGCTGGTGCCTATCCTGTTGTATTGGGCAGTAGGCGGGGGCCACCCTGAACCGGTCGGCAACCCATCGCAGGCCACGCAGAGCCAAACAACCAATCCATCCTCACGCTCCAGTTTGTCCAAGGATTCCTTTTCAATCTGTGTTTCATCTGCAGATATCTGGTCACTCATTTAATGGGCGCAGACCTCAACAACATTGTGAAATGTCAAAAGCTGACAGACGACCACGTACAGTTCCTCATTTATCAGATCCTCCGAGGCTTGAAGGTGAGTATCCCGCGGTCATTTTATGATCCCGGGCAGCGGTGGACTGAAGTCGAGCGAAGTCTCTGTTGTGTCTCCGCAGTACATCCACTCGGCAGACATCATTCACAGAGTAAGTGCCACACCGTTGAGTCACTCGGTCGCTAATTTGATCTGAGACGCTAATTCGATATGATGTATGATATACAGTGTGTGTATAAATATGTATATAAAAATAATAAATACAAAATTAATTATACACACATACGTGTGTATGTATCTACAGTCCCTGACAAAAGTCTTGTCGCTTATCCAAGTTGTAGGAACAACAAATAATAAGTTGACTTGTAGTTTATCTATTGGAATCAGAAATGGCTTATATGATAGGCAAAGCCCTCTAGATTATGCTTATTATACCAAAATAAAGTTTTGTATCATTCGTTGAGTTGTATTATTTAATTAGGACAGAAAGGTCAGATTTTGCTTGGACAAAAGTCTTGTCGCATACAAAAACAATGTACAAATTATACATATATTTTATTTTGAAAACACAAATATGCTACAATAACGTCAGAACATAAAGTCATGATGCCTTAGAAAAAAGAATTAATATCGTGTATGGCTCCCGTGAGCTTGGAGGACAGTCTTGAAACAAACTTCAAGACAGAACCATACGTTTAGTTTTTTTTATTAAGCACAAACTGAACCAGTCTGATGGCAAATCAGGCATGCGGTTAAATAAAAAAATAAAAAAATAATTGGGTGTGTCTTAACCTCCATGTGTTTTATCCACCTCGCCTTCTCAGGATCTGAAACCCAGCAACCTGGCCGTCAATGAGGATTGTGAATTGAAGGTGTGTTTCTGTGTACCAAAACTCTCCATGAACCCAAACACAAATCTGTATCTAATGACTGCCCCCCCCCCCCCCCCCCCCCCCCCCACCACCACAGATTTTGGACTTTGGCTTGGCGAGGCACACCAACGACGAGATGACCGGCTACGTGGCCACGCGCTGGTACCGCGCCCCCGAGATCATGTTGAACTGGATGCATTACAACATGACCGGTAGGCTGCCGTCCGACATCCGTGTTCTCGAATTTTCAATGGTCCTCTCACATGTCTTTTTTTTTTTGCTAAGATAAAGTCATGAATTGATATACAATCAAACCTCACTTTTCGACCATAATTCGTTCCAGAAACAACAGTTCCCATTATAATCAATGTAAAAAAAAATTATTACGCTCCAAATCTCGAAAACAACTTTTTTAAAGCATTTTTTTTACCTATTTTGCAGCATTTGCGGAGATCTAAGCCAAACACGTCTGCATCAGAATCAGAAAGCCTATGAATAGTCCCACAATGGGGAAATTTGCAATCGACAGCAGCAAAGTTGAAAAGGGTGGGCGGGTCAAAAGATACAACAAAGTATTCTATGCACAAAAGAAAATGTACTGAAATGTACAACTGCACAAAAAAGTTTAATAAAAGAACTTTATATAGTGCAAAGTATACAAATATTTAAAAGCATATTTGATATCTGTAAAAAAAAACTTGATTGGACAACACTAATGCTTCGCTCACAATGAGACGCGGCACTAAATTTTTGGTCGAAAACGGAATTGGTCCAGAAGTGAGACGTTCGAAAACCCAGGTTTGACTGTATAATAAATAAAATAAAAAATACGTATTTAATACAGTTTGAGACCTTGGCTTACTAACTTAATTGGTTCCCAGACAGAGTATGTAAGGTGAAAAGTGTGTATCCCAAAAATTAATTTCCCATAGGAAACCATTAAAATGAGAATAATCCGTTGCCAGGTCCCCATAAAACATAATTTTCTACTTTCTAATTTTGTAAGCCTTAAAACTACACAAAATATAATAATAAAATAATAATACATTTTATTTCAAGCGCCTTTCAAAACACCCAAGGACACTTTACAATAAAAACAATAAAACAAAGCACAAACAATAAAACCATAAATAAAATGATACATAATAAAATAGCAGATAAAATTATACATTGAAAGCAATTTTAAACAAGTGGGTTTTGAGGTGAGCCTTGAAAATAGGGAGGGAGTCAATATTGCGGATGTTGGGTGGAGGAGAATTCCAGAGTTTGGGAGCAGAGTGGCTGAAAGCTCTGCAACCCATCGTGGTGAGACGGGCAGAGGGCACATAGAGGTGAAGGGAGGATGAAGATCTGAGGGACCGAGAGGGAACAGAGATTTGAAGCAGGTCAGAAAGATAGGGAGGGGCAAGGTTATGGATGGCTTTGAATGTAAACAGAAGTATTTTGAATTCGATACGATGTTTAACAGCCAGTGGAGTTGCTGGAGGACAGGGGTGATGTGGTGAAAGGAGGGGGTTCTAGTGATGATCCGGGCTGAAGAATTTTGGACGAGTTGGAGTTTATGGAGAAATTTCTGGTTGATACCGAAGAGAAGTGCGTTGCAATAATCGATTCGGGAGGTGACAAGACTGTGGATAAGGATAGCAGTGGTGTGAGGGGTGAGCGAGGGACGGAGACGGTTAATATTACGGTTAATATATATACCTTATTTTATGTATAATAAATGGCTATGGTATTATGATTAAAGAAATAAACTGTACTATATAATAAAGTCGTTTTATTTACCTTTGTGATGGTCGTTGATGGCTTGATGGAGTGGCCGGTTTCCTCAGCATTAAACACTTGATGAGAAACATAGTATTCTTTCACCATCTTGAGAAATGATCACTTGTAGGTGCTTTCTCTGTGATAATTTTATCTAGTTCCTCATCAATTGTGTTCTGTTTAGCTGGGTTGGTAGCTTTTTGCATCAAGTGGAAAGATGGCTTGTGCGGGTTGTTTGTGGAGCCTGATTGATGGGATATTTTAACCTTGCAGTCTACACTCTGCCTTTGAACTATCAAAGTTGAAACTCTCTCACTGTTGTCTGCCTGTCTCTTTCATGTTTAAACCTCCTCCCCTCACTGCTGCGTTCTTGACCAATCACGTAGCTTTAACCAAAGACTGGGGGCAGGGAATAGAGGGCAAAAAAAGTCGGCAGCCATTTTCTTTTTGGAGAACGGCTTCACTCTCTCTCTATCTGTAAACCCCACCCCCCCTCACTGCTGCATTCTTGACCAATCACGTGGCTTTAACCGAAGACTGGGGCGGGAAATAGAGGAATAAAAACAGTCGGCTGCCATTTTGTTGTTAGAACTGGCTCATTCGCGAACGACACATCACTCATTAAGGCATCTCCGTGTATCCCGAAAAAAATTCATATGCCAAGGTAAAATTTTCATAAATTTAACGTTCGTAAACCGAAAAGTTCATAAGCCAAGGGGTTCGTAAACCGAGGTATCACTGTACATCGATGGCAAATGATTGTTCTCCCGGCATTGATTATTCGAGTTATTCACACTTTGACTTGTTTTACGTGTCCGCGGCAGCAACTTCACGAAATTCTTGAGGCTCGAACACAAGTTGATCAACCCTGAATCGGATCCCGTTAATCACGCCCGCAAATCACTGCAGCTATTCGTTGTTTTGTGAAACCATGTTACGTAAACGTGGACACCGTAGCCATCTTTTATTGTGAACTGTGATGAAAACAACGCGACCCGCTTGTTTGATTGACAGATTTGTGTTTTGTGTGTTTGCGTGTTGCAGTGGATATTTGGTCGGTGGGCTGCATCATGGCGGAACTCCTTACAGGACGAACGTTGTTCCCGGGAACAGACCGTATCCTTTGCCTCCACATGCAAGACTGCCCCCCCGCCCCCAGGAGGGAGCAAGGGTGGCGGGGCAGTTGGCACACCCGTTCTCCATTTTCTTCAACCCTAGCTGATGAGCACGTCGGGGTTTTAGCTTGTGTGTTTCACTTTGACCGCAGGAAGGTGTCATGGGCCTGTGACAGGAATTTGGATTTGGACAGTTGTTTTATTTTGAAAGGGCCGAAACAAACATGCGAATCAAACCTCTAAAGATGGAGCACACTGATTCGCTGTGGTGACCCTTGAAGGCCTTGAAAAGCCGAAAGGAAAAGAAGCGTTTTATTTTGAAAGGGAGTTGTTTCCGTTTTTTTGTGTTTGTCAGCGGCTTCCTTGAACACTTGCTGGTAGATATTGATCAGTTGAAGCTAATCATGCTGCTGGTGGGAACGCCGGGCCCTGAGCTCTTGATGAAAATCTCTTCAGAGTCTGTGAGTTGCCGACAACACGTTACTCGACCGTTTGCACGACAAATGTAGAATAAAATAAGGTGAAGGACGAAGAAATTGATTCAATTAGGAATACATAAATACGCTGAAAATTATTTCTGCGGTTTTGGTCCTGCATACGGTGCGCTAGCATCATTGCTACTACCAAGAAAAGAATCAGAATGAGAAAACCTTTTACTCGTCCCACAATGGGGAAATTTACAATTTAAAAGGGGGGTTGAAAGGATAGAAAAACAAGATATTCTAAGCATAGTAAAAAATGTCAGCAGACTGAGATGGATACTGTAAATGTGCAAAACCGTTTCATAAAAAAACTATATAGTGCAAGCATCAAGAAATGTATATTGATATATATATATATATATATATATATATATATATATATATATATATATGTTGCTGTATTGCATCACCACATATTTACAGTACAAGAGTCCAGTTTTTTTCTTATCATTTCAATGGTAATACAGTGAGACCTCAACTTACAAACACCTCATCTTACAAACTTTTTGTCTTAAGAACCTCTAATTTATGAAAATTAAACCTTATAACAAGCACTATTTTCATAATACACACCCACCACGGCTGGCGGAGTGATCTTCGGCGGAAGCACACAACCGAACAGCGCTCCAGCCGGCGCTACTTTGCACACCCCCTCTCATTGAATGCACACGTCGATCGCCTACTTGGAGCTTTTTGCTGATAATTTTACTATGATGGGACCAAAAAAAAACACCACAGGCTCGTGTTCAGCCCAGGAAGACACAAAATAAAATCACCGTCGCTGAGAAGAAGGAGATAATTGAAAAACACGAACGAGGTGTGCGTTTGTGTGATTTAGCAGCCGAGCACGGCTATGCTAAATCAACCATTGCTCCCATTCTCCGGAACACAGAAGCCATTAAAGGTGCGTCTGTTGCAAAAGGTGTTTCCGTACTCTCAAAGCGACGGTCTCGGGCAATCGAAGAAGTTGGAAAAAAACTTTATTTTACAGCACAGTTTATTTCTTTAATTACAGTCCTCATGTAATGTGCCTCTCTTTGTGACTTTATGATACAATGCAGTGTATTTCTTTCATTACAATACAATAGCACATTTATTATACATAGAATAATGTATGTTGTGTGTAGTTTTAAGGCTTATTTAGTTAAAAACTATTTTATGGAAACCCGGGAACGGATTATTCCCATTTTAATGGTTTCCTATGGGATTTTTTTTTTTTTAGATAAACACTTTTCGCCTTACACACTCTGTCTGGGAACCAATTAAGTTTGTAAGTTGAGGTCTCACTGTATTGGCCTTTTGTCATCAAATGAAATAGCCTCTTTCTGATTTTGCCAAACCATTTGATGGCAAAACTTCTTTTTGTCTGTGTCCTAGCCAGGGCTCGGCTCTCTCTGAACCGCGCAATTATTCAAAGGAAAAAAAAAACATGTCCTCGAGAAATCAAGTGTGGAGATTATTAAAAGCGAGTGCCGACATGAAAATGCACAAAGCTTGACATCATGCGCACTTTGCGACCTGTGAGAAGCTTTGATACAACTGTTTTGATTCTTTCTTCCAGGCCAGGAACTACATCCGCTCCTTGGCGCACATGCCCAAGAGGAATTTTGCCGACGTGTTTATCGGTGCCAATCCGCAAGGTCATTTGGCCATGCACCACTCTTTGAAACTGGGCGCTTCCAAAAAGCTGAACACAAAGTGCTCACATCCGTTCTCTCTCGCTTTTGGGATGAAGCCGTTGACCTGCTGGAGAAAATGCTGGTTTTGGATACCGACAAGCGGATCACGGCGGCCGAGGCGCTGGCCCACCCGTACTTCGCTCAGTATCACGACCCCGACGACGAGCCCGAGGCCGAACCGTACGACCAGAGCTTTGAGAGCCGCGAGCTGGAGATCGAGGAGTGGAAACGTATGTCCGTCATAGTCTTCTTTGCTCGAAACATTGATGATATGCGTTTGGGGGTGACCTAAGCCTGCCCCCCCTAACTCCTTGGTGCAAAAAAAAACACAAAAATCACCCAATAAATTAAATAATCAATTAATCAATCAAATTATTTTGTAAATTAACTAAGCAATAATTAACCGAACAATTAATCAAGCAAATCAATTAAATTAACTAACCCACCCACAGAAAAATGTATCCTGTGACTGTAAGGCAGGGGTGTCAAAGTCATTTTTTGCAGCGCGCCACATTGTAGTTATGGTTTCCTCTCGAGGGCCGTTATGAATTTGGGGAACCCATTAGAATGTTTAAATCCCTTCAAATATTACATATAGAGCACACAGCAAATTAATGAATAACTCGTTTTCAAATCTGAAGTCAAGAATAATGACTTTTTTGTGGTTGACATCCAAAAATATGAAATTTTGGCTCAGATTTTAGCAATCATCATGAAATTTAACAAGTTTGATTTGCTTTCGCGGGCCGAAAAAAAAATGATGTGTCGGGCCGGATTTGGCCCGCGGGCCTTGACTTTGACACCTGTGCTGTAAGGTGACCTTGAGAGTTTTGAAAGGCGCTTACAAATTAAATGTATTATTATTTAATTCAGTAATCAATCAAGCAAATCAATTGATCATATTTACTAACCAATCAAGCAATTAGGTAATCAAGTAATTATTTCACCAATTAATTAATGAATAATTAACAAATTAACTACAGTAAAGTCTCGTTATATCGATATTCAAGGGAGTCCGAAAAAATATCGATATAACCGGGACTATCGATATATCCGAGCCTGTTTGCATGTAATTTTCTCCGTGCGTGCATAGAAATAGTATCGATATAACCGGGACTATCGATATATCCGATATCGATATAACGAGACTTTACTGTATTGAGGAAATAGTTAATTAAGCGATTAAATAATAACTAATGTATTACCTAATTAGTTAGTTAATTAATTGATTAATATTTTTTTCAACAGTTAATTAATTGGCTAGTTGATTCATTGTTTAACTAATTAATTAATGACTTGATTAAATGCTTACTCAATTAATCAATCGATGAAAAGGTTTGTTCAGCTGTCATCTGTACTTCTTCAATTAATCAATGAAGTAATTGATTAATGAGGCACTAAATTAATCAAAGAATTAATCAATAAATTGACTCATTCACTGCCAGATGTGCAAAAATATGTCCACTCCAATGCCAGGGTTTTTGTCATTGTCACTTGAATTCCAGGCTGCACTGAATATTGACTTTTAGGACTACATAAACATTCGATACAGCGTTAGAAACCGCAGACTCTCTTCTTTCGTCAGAAAAAAAGTTAATTCCTAAATGATATGGGTCTGGATTTATATGAGCTTCAAATGAGGGGGGCTGTGCAAAGTACAATGTAATACATGTCGCGCTTTAAAGGACAACCGACACCATTTTTTTCCGGAGACGTCGGTCCTAACTGACATCACAAAAACGTTTTATAGCATCTAAAATAGCCAAAACACGCAGGCTGATATTTTTAGTCAAATGCAAAACACCAATAAAAATGACTTAGTGTCCAAAATCTGCCACAAATCAGCTCGAAACTGGGGGTTTTCAGAAAGTCCCACCCCCAGTTTGTGACGTCACGCCAAGTCGTCTTGCCTTGCTCGAGAATCAAAACAATGGCCTCACAGAGTTCAGATTCGGAGAAGATGCTTTCTTGTTACTCATCCAGTGATGAATATGATTCAAATAGTTCTGAAGAGGAAAGCATAAATGTTTGCAATCGATTAAAGGAGTCCTCCCATATAAATTCGAGCCTTTGTAAAATTAGAAGTCATTTAAAGTGATTTTATAAATTATAGGCACAACTTGTCCGGAGGCGTCCTTTAACAACAGCTAAAACTGGAACAAAGTGCTAACATGGAAAAGGGGAAATGGTCCCCCCTTGTGGAAGTGAAAAAAAAATATTGCCAGAGGTCTGACCAGCGCTTTAGCGGCACCCAAGCATGAAATATTTTCAATTCCCGAATAAATTTGTGAATGAATTAATTAGTCCAAAACTTTTCACGTGGGCCCCCCTGAATAGAATCTAAAAATGTTGAATGAAATGTGATTGGCTCCTTGGAGGACTGGCAATGAGGCTCACACATTCTGACCATTTCAAGGGTTGACCTACGAGGAGGTGTGCAGTTTTGAGCCCCCCATCTTCGACGAGGATGACATGGAGTAACGAACGGAACCCAGAAGTCCTAGCTGACAAATTGTAAATATTTTTATATTCGCCATCAAGCTTTCCAGACGCCGCAGCAAGCACCAATCACCAACCACCAAACCAGTCTGCCTTGCACGATGGTTCTCGCTCCCGGGGGAAAATGGCAAACTGCTAATATATGATGCTTCTTGTCATCATCCAAATTCTATTTTCATCTATTCTATTTTTGGTCAAATCAAATTTTTATTCACTGCTGTGACACGTGGATGCTGAAGAACGTTAGACTGGAAAGATGTGCCATGTCGTTTACTTCCAAATATTTTGTCAACTCAAGTCAATACGTATTTATCTGCCCGCCACTCGTGCAGCTGCAATGTTGACGTTGACGTTCGGACAATATTTTTGATTCAGCAATTTTTATAAAGGTTGACGATTTTTGCAAATTCAAAGTTGCGCCACATTTACAATGAATTGTGCATCCCTGTCCTTTATCCCCCCCCCCCTTGTTTTTTTGCTTGCATTGACTGCTATGCGAGTGTCATAATGTGGTTAAAAAAAAAATACCGCTGAAATGTGTTAAAGAGCTATTTCAGATCTATTTATACTTTGTGGAGGATTTATTTATGAATGAGAACTCCCATCTATTTTCAGTATAATAGAGTTTCGACTTGTCATTTGATAAGCAAAATAAAAGCTATTTTTAAAACATCCTTTTTGTATGCTTTCGTGTCAATATAATCATTCAAAAAAGTTCACGTGCTATACAGTACAAAATATTTGAATGTAAAACGATCTTATTTCAATTGTAAGATTGGCCTATTGTCATCAAATGGTGAGTATACTTTTACTTTATTTGAATGCTGCTGTGCGGATGACCATTTTGTGTCTCGGAGACTTTTAATCTTTATTAAATTCATTGAGTTTCTTGTTCTCTTGCCACAAAGGGACACAAGCCAGTGTCTTATTGTGTTGGTCCCAAGCCCGGATAAATACAGAGGGTTGTGTCAGGAAGGGCAACCGACATAAAAGCTTTGCCAAAATATACATGCAAATCAAACCTCTGAAGATGAAGGACACTGATTCGCTGTGGCGACCCCTAAAGGGAAAAGCCGAAAGGAAAAAAAGCTTGGCCTTTTGCAAACGTCAAAAATGATGAATTTATTAAAAAAGAAAATCCAAAGATAATCACCATGTAGCTTAGTTTTTTTCTGTTTTCTTAAAAAGAAGGAAAATGTGTGTGTGTACGCGCATATACACATCTGCTATTTACGATGTACAGTATTTCTATTATATTTCTGATTAAACCGTGTAGGTTACAGGAAATCAACAAACAATAACTCATAACATTGGACTTATATAGAGCCGTCTTCTGGACCCAATGGCTCAAGAAGGATCAACATAAAATGGCAAGCCAAGGATAGTACAATATATCTTTCATAAATACAATGAAAATGTACAATGAACAAGTCTTGTTTTTCTTGTCAATTTGTTGAGAATGTTGCTACTTATCCATCATTCAAGTACTGTACTAATCTTGGTTCGTGAAACAATTCGTTTCAAACACTTTTTATATATGTTTGCTTATATTTAGTTTTATAATTTCTATTTATTTGCACACTGTTTTTCTACTTCACCCTTTCCTAATGTTGCTGCTGTAAATTGGGATTTCCCCCATCGCAATTGTAACTGCAGCTGATACATTTGTTTATGACTGCTATCCCATAGTTGACCAGCAGAAGGCTGTGCTTTATTTTGTTGACATTGCGTTGGTTTTGTTATTGCTTCTGGTGCAGGTTTTGTTTTCCGCTCTTCGTTATTTACGTTTCATTTTACTGAGAAGACGGCGAAAATCGACATGCTTTATCGCTGTACTGTTTAGCAAGGAAAAGCCAAAAGAGCAAAACTTCTATTTCGGACAGAAAGCGGGCAAAGTGGTTTGTACGATTTTATTGCGTACGTTTTATTTTATTGATGTAAAGTCCAAATGCAAGTCAAAGTCAAAGTCAGCTTTATATGTCAGCTATATTTTTATACGTGTTTGTAAATCACATTAAATCACATTAAAGAATTAAGCAGTACAAAGAACCGGAGTCATCTGGAATCAAAGCACAGAAATAGAAAAAAGGGTTTTATCATGATTGTGAGACAAAAATCCACTTTGTTTTGCGCATGCGCATTGGGCGACCTGTGCCGCCGTTGATGTCTCCGGCTGAGCCCTCCTCGGACCTTTCAACCATTGCGCATGCGCACAACATTCGGTCACTGGCGCTGTGGCTCACGGCTAAGCTACAACATGGAGAGAAAAGGTAAACGTTTGCCCACGCGTTTTCGGCGAAACACCAGGTGGCGAACGTGACACCACGTCATGGCCAGACCACCCCGTATTCGGGGAAGTTTTATTGGACGTAGACGCACGTAAATGTTGAATCGAACGCGTTTGCCTCGTACAAGTTACCCGCGATGAGCTAGAGCTAGCCTGTGAGGATTAGCTGGGCACGGAGAAGCTTCTCGCTCTTTCTGTGACATCTGCAGTGCCTTTCCCACTCTCTAAAGTCTAAATTGTTAATATCTTATTTCATCACGCATTTTTTTAAAGGAATTACTAGTATTTGTGTCTGATATTTGCACTGTTACTAACATTTGTCAGGTTGGGCTCGGTCCCCGTGTTCTTCGGTTGAACGCTATTATTGGTTTACGATGATAAAAGATGAATAGCCGCTCGTGTGTGAAAGAAAATTATGATGATAAGTCATTGTGTGTGAACCAATAATTATGACATATAGTGTACCTTCGCTATTCGTGGGTCAAAAATTACCAAATTGTACACGCCCCCACTCTTATAATGTTAATAATTACCTGCGTTGCGGAAAACATACCCCGAAGTGGGATTCCCAAGTCGTAGCTTTTTCAATGACGAATTCCTTCATAATTGTAAAAATAAACATATAACACCTCAATTCTCCCCCTCATATAGTTATCTCTTTTTGCACGTATGTGTGATTTTTGTTTTATGCACAGCACTTTGCTCAGCGGTCATGGTTTTTTAAAGCGATCTGCAAAATCAAATTAAATGCACTCGCTTCCGGGATGCACTGATATCAACGTGACATCATTTCCCTCTAAGTAAAATATGTCAACATGCAAAGTGTGTTTGGATAAGCTGCCGTGACTTCGACACTGCTAGAATTTTTAAAATTGGATGAAGGATTCCAGATACCCATTTCTATGGGTGTGAGGGGTTGCGCTAGTCATTCTGGCAGCAGTCCTAGCGTTTTAACAGTCACCAAAATGGTAACTTTTCGTAGCGATTGAAAGTACTCACGAGAGAAAAATGATGCACAGCCGTGTCAATTATTGTTCTGGGAACTCGACAAACATTTTATTCTGCGCATGCTCTTAAAAAGGCTTCACAATTTCCGGGTATCACATGATCAGCTCGTTTCACAGGTTGATATAGATCATGACATTTCCTCAATCGTGCCTCACACACACATTTACACACGCACACTCAACAGGGGTGTTAATTTTATTTATTCATTAATTTATCTTTTGTGTGGCAATGCTTTTGTGTTATTTTACTTTTCGAAAACCTGATCAGAAAAGCACCTGTATATTGTAGTAACACAGTATAAACTTTGTTATTTTTTATACGAGTGTGTGTGTTTATATGTACAGTAGTACCTCGGTTCTCGACCATAATCCGTTCCAGAACCCTGTTCGAACACCGAAAATGTGAAAAGGTGAAATCTTTGTAAAATACGCTCGCATTGTTTTGATTCTCCAGAAATGCAAGACGTCTTGGCGTGACGTCACAAACTGGGGGAGGGACTTTCTGAAAATGCCCAATTTGCAGCTCAATTTTTTGCAGATTTTTGACGCTTCAAGTCATTTTTATGGGTGTTTTGCAATTGAATAAAAATGTCATACTGCGTGTTTTGGGTATTTTAGATTCCATAAAACGTTTTTCTGATGTCAGTTAGGAAACAGAAAAGTGACGTTGGTTGTCCTTTAAATGCCATAAAGCTTGCGAGCGAGTCCAACCTTAGCCGCAAGCTAACCCTGATCACTGTTGGCCTTAATAGACTCCTATTAGTAGCTTGGTATGATTATGTCCAGATAATTTGCCCTTTTTATTTCCGCAGTTATGGCACTGCAGGCGAGGAAAAAGAGAGGAAAAGCCAAGAAGACCAGCAAAAAGTGAGTTTTTTTTTCACCGTGTTATTTCCCCCTCCGTGTGCCACGGTGATGGTTGCTATCCCCTACCAGCCCATGTGTTTTCAGAATCAAAATCATCTATCTTGGCCATGTATGTCGAACACACAAGGAATTTGTCTCCGGTAGAACATGATGCTGCATTAGTATCGTCATTTAAAAAAAAAGACATGACAAATAAATACGGAAGGACATTCCTTCATGTAAGTTTGACCTCTCGAGAACAACTGGGAGAAAATGTGCAAAGTATCAAGCAGAGCTAAAGTGATCAGTGGTAGTATCAAATATGATAATAGTTTTAAAAATAGATAATAGCAATTATGCACACTTGTACTAAAAAATGTGCCTAAAAGTGTCTGGTCCTGAAGATTATATTGAACAGTGACAGTCGTTGAAGTGAGTACAGAGCAGGAGCGACAATGACGAGAACGGGGATGGTGTTCCACAAAGTGTTGCCAAATTCCAAAGAGGCACTATACAGTTAGAATTGGATCCTCTTTAAGGAGTTAATGGCGAGGGCGAAGAAGCTGTTTAAGTGTCTGCCTGATTTGGTGCACATGGATGAGGGGAGTTGCTGTAAAAGGTGGTGGGCAGGGTGTGGGGGTCCAGTAGGATTTCATCAGCATTTGGACTTGATTGGATCTATTGTCTTTCAGATGATGTTCACAAACCTTTTTAAAAGAGAATTGCTGGGGGGGGGGGGGGGTGAAAGCTTCTAACTTGACAAAACTGTTGCCATTTTCGAGGAAGCAGTGTCTGTAAACTTCATGATATTTCAAAGCCTCCTGCCAACAGTCTGCTGCAATAAATAAATAAATTGCGTATTTTTCTTAGCTTCAGTCACAATACATCAAAATATTCATATAACAGCACAAAGAAAAAAGGTGAATGACTGACATAAAAATGTTTTTTAACTTTGGTGCTCATGGGCCGCGTTTAAATTTCAAAACTTCAAAAAAAAAATGTGTGTGAAATATGTAGAACAAAATGCCCAAATGAGTAGCTTTGGTCAAAGCAGACTTCTGCTTTGTCAACAGGCAGCCGGCACATCCCCGAAGTCGCCAGCAGGCCCAACACGAAGCTTCTCCTCAAGAACCAGAAGAACCCGAGGAGATTCTGGGCTCTGACGATGAAGAGCAGGAGGATCCCAATGACTATTGCAAAGGCCAGTTAGCTTGAAACTTTCTTCCGACCTTGCCTGACCTTCCCGGGCGTCAATATCGTCTGCCCGTTTTATCTTCCAGGAGGCTACCATCACGTCAAAGTCGGCGACCTTTACAATGGAAAGTATCACGTCATTCGGAAACTGGGCTGGGGACATTTTTCGACCGTGTGGCTTGCCCGTGACATCCAGTAGGCAACTTTTGTCCTCCATTTTCACAGCCATCTTTGCCTTCCGGCCTTAAAGGCGTGCTTTTGCTCTGTGCTGTGAAGGATGAAAAGGTTTGTCGCGATGAAGGTGGTCAAGAGTGCCGAACACTACACGGAAACGGCGGTGGATGAGATCAAACTTCTCAAATCTGTAAGTCGAGCTTGGTATTTATGTAATCGTCACATTCAAACCACTTTCATATTCCTCCTGCATTGATTAATTATTATTATTATTTTTGTTTCCAGGTGAGAAACTCTGACCCCGATGATCCGAAACGGGAGACGGTCGTCCAGATGTTAGATGACTTTAAGATTTCCGGTGTCAACGGAACTCGTATCTTTAATCACTCTTTGTCACCCGCAACGCTGCCTTTCGGATCCTACCTGCTTTTGCTTACCATTTGATCCAATCACGCTTGCGATCGCAGAAGTCAGGGTGTCCAAATTTTCTCAAAGGGGGCCAGAATCGGTTTGTTAAAAATGTAGGGGATGGGGGCAGGCAGCATTGGCAGATGTTCTTTACATATAACAGCAATTAATTGAAATACATTTCAGCGAGCCATTCAGTCTTTCACATTTCTTTTTCTGTTTTAATTTTCAGCTATCATAAGCATGTGTTTTGGTTCATTGCAAAAATGCAAATCAAAATTTAATTGAAAATTCGCTTCACTTTTTAAAATATTTTAATAACTTCTTTGCAACGCTTTAACAGAAGTAATTCTTCTGTTCATTGTCACCTTTTAGAAAATGTAAAACAATTTCAGAAAATCAGCATTTTGAAAACTTTTTTTTAGAATTTTGTTTTAGAAAATCGCCATTGTAGAATTTAACAAAAAAATGAGAATAGCCATTTTAGAAACGGTTTTCAAAAATAGAAAGTTCCCATTTTAGAATAAAAAATAGATAATCACCATTATGCAAATTTACCCTTTGTGGGTATTTTAAAGACTTTCTGATTCTGATTTTAGAAACTTTTTAAAACAAATTTTAAAATAATTAAGAATAGAAATAAAAAAAAGAAAATTAGGGGGGCTCATTGTGTCATTGACTTCTACTAATTTGCTGTACCTAATTGAGTCTCTAGAGGGCAACACTTAGCACACGCAGGTAACAGCACTACTGCCCAATGTCTTCATTCTACACGCGTTCCAGACCTTATTGATTTTATGACGGTAGCCTGCGGGCCGGATGAAAATGATCAAGGGCCGCGTTTAGCCCCCAGCACGGACTTTAGACATGTCTGCAGTAAGGTTTCTTGAATCTGCGCAGGGCACATTGAAATCTCCAAACCTTCCCGCCGTTCATTCTGCCGTCAGTGTTGCCACCTTAATGTTGTCCCTTCAGACGTCTGCATGGTATTTGAGGTATTGGGACACCACCTATTGAAGTGGATCATCAAATCAAATTACCAGGGTTTGCCTCTGCCCTGTGTCAAGAGCATCATTCGGCAGGTGAGCCCCATCAATACGCACACCGTCACAATTTGGGTCCGCTGATCACATCCCAATTTTTACGCCAGGTCCTCCAAGGCCTGGACTACCTGCACACAAAGTGTCAGATCATCCACACCGACATCAAGCCGGAGAACATCCTGATGAGCGTGGAAGAACCGTACGTCCGCAAGCTGGCCGCAGAAGCCGCGGAATGGCAGCGCGCGGGAGCTCCGCCTCCCTCGGGCTCAGCAAGTACGAAATGCGCTTCTGATGTCCGTTGCGGGTGTGCTGGCGGGCATTTTCTAACCTCATTTTTTGATTTTGCAGTTAGCACTGCCCCTGCTCCAAAACAGGTACAGTTTCCTTTTGCATCGTGCATCTGCAATTTTTACAAATACGAATGCCCGAATTATGCTCACCGTGCTAGTTTGTTAGATGCGTGACAGCTTTTATTAGCTCATGAGATCCAAGATGTGTTTGTGTCATTATTGTGCCCCTTGTTAGCTCATATCAATTTCCCTTCTTGTCCAGACTGTGAAAATGTCCAAAAACAAAAAGAAGAAGTTAAAAAAGAAACAAAAGCGACAGGCGGCCCTGCTGGAAAAGTGCATCATGGACCTGGAGGAGATGGAAAAGGTCAGGGAGACGCGGGAGGACGACGGCAGCGAGGTCGACGCCTCGCCCAAAGGTCGGGCTTGCGCTCCTCTGTGGCAGCCGTCGCCGCACGACGTGGGCGACCAAGATGAGCGAGGTGAGAGGTTGGATGTCGATGGCCGGCGGTCTCGTATTTAATGCCCCCTTGGAGGCTTAATATCGTTTTTGTCAGTCCTGAAGTGATTCTCGCCCAAGTCATTTTTTTGTGGCGGACCACATTGTAGTTATGGTTTCCTCCTTGGAACCGTTATGATTTTAGGGAAGTCATTAGATTGTTTCATCCTCTCTACATATTACCTAAAGAATGCACAACAAATTAATGAATAACTAGTTTTCAAATTTGAAGTAAAAAGTAATGACTTGTAGTGGTTGACATCAGAATCAGAATCAGAATCATCTTTATTGTAGAACACACAAGGAATTTGTTTCCGGTAGAACACGCTGCACTAGTATCGTCGTTAAAAAAAAAAAAAAACTGTTGCACTATACAGTTCCATTTTGGCTACTGTTGAAAGAGTTCAAAGAGTTAATGGCTTGGGGGAAGAAGCTGTTTAAATGTCTGCTGGATTTGGTGCGCATGGATCGGTAGCGCCTGCCTGAGGGGAGTAACTGGAAAAGGTGGTGGGCAGGGTGCGGAGGGTCCAGTAGGATTTTCCGCGCCCTAGTTTGGATTCTTGCAGTGTGCAAGTCCTCGAGAGTGGGTAGGGCGGTGCCAATGATTTTTTCCGCTGTCCTAACTGTCCGTTGAAGTCGGATTTTGTCCATTTTTGTGGCGGCCCCGAACCAAACGGTGATGGAAGAACACAGGATTGATTCGTTGACAGCCGTGTAGAAATGTTGTAGCACCTCCTCTGGCAGGCCATGCTTCTTTAGCAGCCTCAGGAAGTACATTCTCTGTTGGGCCTTTTACAGTATAGAGTTGGTGTTGACCTCCCACTTCATGTCCTGGGAGACTGTGATTCCCAGGAACTTGAAGGTCTCAACGGAACATGGGACAATTTGAAATTTTGGTTCGGATTTTAGCAAGCATGATGGAATTTCATGTTTGATTGAAAGTTTGATTGCGTTTGCGAGCCGAATAAAATGCGGTGGCGGGCCAGACTTGGCCCCCGGGCCGAGACTTTGACACCTGTGCTTTCGCCTAACCCCCAAAGGTCATCGTGTTAACTGTACGTTTGAAAAATCTCACGAGCCGTCACCAGACAAAAAGATCACAAAATGGCAATTTATTTGCATACCTGCTGATCTCTTGCAATAATTTTTCAGATCAACGTACGGCAGCTGTGGATTGTGTGCCGATTGTTATTATTGTTATTTTCCCAACGGTCCCAGAGATTGACGCCGATGCCGACATGCAGTCCAAGCTAAACTGTAACGGGCATGCAGAGTTGGGGCAGAGACTTCCTCTGTGGAAGGACGACGACCAGCACAATGGCAACCCTGCGCGGAAGCAAGAGAACCGCCCCCTCTTGAACGGTTTGGACTGTGGCGACCTCAAGGCCCAGCTGGACCTTGACGTTGAAGGTCCTCCTTGCGGCGCCATGTCGGCCAGGCACTTTTCCGGCAGGTTGGAGGACCAGGAGGAGGAACTGCGGGAGAACCTTTGTTGCGAGCGGGAAGAAGATGGGAGTGAGGAAACATTCCAAAATGGTCTGCACCCCCACCCCCATCCCCTTGTTCATTCAAGCACTCGGGATGATCTTTCTGAACGCCTCCTTGTCTCTCCGCTCCGATTCAGGCAAGCAAACGGCGGGATCCCTGCTGGTCAACCCACTTGAGCCAATCAACGCCGACAAGATCAAGGTCAAGATTGCAGACCTTGGAAATGCCTGCTGGGTGGTGAGTTGTCCTCCTGCCACCCGATGGATTTCCCTCCATTACCCATCATGCAACCGTTTTATCCAATTACCCAAATAGAACAGCTTTAGCTTGATTCGTGATACGTGCGAGACAGCTGATAGATTTCAGCGAGCCGTTCTTTCTTTCACATTTCATTTTCTTATTTTAATTTTCAGATCTCTTCAGCTTGTGTTTTGGTTCATTTGAAACATGCAGATCAAACTGGAATTGAAAATTGAAATTGAATATTCACTTCACTTTTTTTCACACTTTAAAGGGCAACCGACGTCACTTTTTAGTTTTTTAACTGACATTAGAAAAACGTTTTAGAGCATCTAAAATACCCAAAACACGCAACGCAGTATGATATTTTTATTCAAGTGCAAAACACCAATAAAAATGACTTAAAGTGTCCAAAATCTGCAAAAAAATGAGCTGCGGATTGGGCATTTTCAGAAAGTCCCGCCCCGTTTCTGACGTCACGCCACTTGAGAATCAAAACAATGGCTTCAGATTTGGAGAATATGCTTTCTTTTTACACCTCCAGTTATGAATATTATTTAAATAGTTCTGAAGAGGAAAGCATACATGTTTGCAATCGATTAAATAATTATATGTGCCATTTTGAGGCAACATTGGGGAAAATCTCTCACCCAAGAAAAAAAGAGCACAAAATGGCGACCTCCAGTGGCCACCTCGCTTCCACAGGCTGATAAATTCCTTATATGCAGCTTGGATGCCCTTTTCTGTCGGCTTTTGGGTGCAACAGGGTTCTCAGACCAAACATGTACAGCAAAATCCATTGGCGGTGATGGACTGCTACAATGTCTTTTTTTACGTTACGTAAGGACTCGTCACCAACTCAAAAACAAGACTTCCTGAATATTCAGAGCGAGTCTTAAAACGTAAAATATAGCTATATGCGGTGGGATCTTATTAAAATGCACCCTGTAGAAGTCATTTGAAGCCATTTTACAAATTATGGTAACAACTTGTCCGGAGACGTCGGTTGTCCTTTAATTCACTGTTTTGCAACACTTGAACAGAAGTAATTGTTCTTTTGTTGATTTTTTTTTTTTTAAAACAACAAAAATTTCCACAATCCACACATACGTTTGTCATGATAGCATAATGTAGAATTGACATAAACATAGCTTCTGTTTTTATGAAGAAAAAAAATACAATTTAGAAAATTAAAATTTTAGAAACTTTACATTTTTTTGAAAATCGCCATTTGGGAATAAAAAAAGGAAATTACAATTAGAAATAAAAAAAATTAAAAATCACCATTTTAGAAAAAATCGAAAATCCACATTTTAGAAATAAAAAATAGAAAATTGCCATTTTAGAAAAAAATAGAAAATCACCATTTTAAAACTTTAAAACTTTTAGAAATAAAAACAAATTGAAAATCACCATTGTCGAAAAAAACAAAAATTGAAAATCTGCATTTTATAAATAAAACAAATAGAAAATCACCATTTTAGAAATTACCCCCAAAAAATTAAAATATGCATTTTTTAAAATTAAGGGTCTCATTCCTTTTACTGAGCGAGTTGCTTGTTCTGTATCCACAAAGGGACATACGTCTTCTTGTGCCGGTCCCAAGCCCGGATAAATACAGAGGGTTGTGTCAGGAAGGGCATCCGACGTAAAAGCTTGGCCAAAACAAACATGCGGATCAAACCTCTAAAGATGGAGGACACTGATTTACTGTGCCGACCCCTTGAAGGGGAAAGCCGAAAGGAAAAGAAGATTCAGTCAACGACTCTTCTACTAATTTGCTGTTCCTAATTGAGCCTCTAGATGGCAGTACTTAGCCCACGCAGGTAACAGCACTACTGCCCAATAGATTCATTCTACATACGGGCCTGACCTTATGGATTTTATGACGGGAGGCTGTGGGCTCGCTGAAAATTGGCCATAATAATAATAATAATAATAAAAATAATACATTACATTTTAAGCGCCTTTCAAAGCTCTCAAGGACACTTTACAGTCACAGACAAGCATAGGTACTATAATAAATCAAATATAATCACAAATACAATGCAATAAATAAAATACAATTATAATAGAAACAAGAGAGAGAGCTACACAGAAAATGCTATTTTAAATAGGTGGGTTTTGAGATGGGATTTGAAGGTGGGAAGAGAATCGATGTTACGAATGTTGGGAGGAAGTGAGTTCCTCTGTCACCCCTGGGCCCGACTTTGGACATGTCTGGTGTAAGGTTTCTTGAATCTGCATAAGGCACAATGAAATCTCAACCTTTCGGCATTCATTCCGGCTGATAAGAAGAAAAATGTTGATGTTTGTCCATGCTTGTGGTTTTCTTCCAGCACAAACACTTTACCGAGGACATCCAGACGCGGCAGTACCGCTCCTTGGAGGTCCTCATCGGCGCGGGTTATAGCACGCCGGCGGATATTTGGAGCGCCGCCTGCATGGTAAGAGACTTTGTGTCAACTGGCGCGCAGTGACAAAAGGCCCCTTTTACAGTGTTTGGCTCCAGGAAGAGGGAAGTGGAAGTTGTCGCCTGTCGTGCTTCAACTGTTCTTGTGTCGTCGATGACAATGATGTTGTTGTGTTGTCGCCTCAGGCTTTTGAACTCGCCACTGGAGACTACTTGTTCGAACCGCACTCTGGTGAAGATTATTCCAGAGATGAAGGTAGGACTCAGACGCCTTCGTGCTCCCCAGTTTCCCGTTGTTAATTGCGTCATTGGATACCCATACAGAGTTCATGGAATGACGTGACGACACACGGCTAATCCAGACATGCTCAAAGTCCGTTCTGGGGGCCAAATGTAACCCGTGGTCACTTTTCATCCGGCCCACAGCCTCCGATCATAAAATCAATATGCGGACTGAAGACATTGGGCAGTAGCGCTGTTACCAGTGTGTGCCAAGTGCTGCCATCTAGAGGCTCAATTAGGAACAGCAAATTAGTGTTGGGGTAATTGACTGAGTTTCGAAAATGGCGATTTTTCAACTTTTTCAAAACAACACAACAAAACATTGTCTTAAATGGCAATTCTTTATTTTATTTTATTTTTTTTTCAAAAATGGCAAGTTTCTAAATTTTTACCATTTTTCTAATTTGGTGATTTTCTACATAAAAAAAAATCTTAAATGGTGATATTCTATATATTTTTTTTAATTTTCCAAAATACCAATTTTCTGTTTTTTAATTTTCCAAAATACCTTTTTTTATTTTTTATTTTCCAAAATGCCAAATTTCCATTATTTTTGTTTTCAAAAATTGCGAGTTTGTACATAAAAAAATGTACAATTTTGACAATCAACAAAAAAAAACAGGAACGTTGACTGTGAGGGCCGACGGACGGTTTGTGGCTGGGTGGAAATTGGACTATTTTTGAAATACGTAACAACCGTGTCTGCCTCATTTGTAAAGAGATAGTGGCTATTTTTAAAGAGTTCAATGTGAAGCTATTTATTGAAGTTAATTTCTGTTATATGTAAAAAATGTCCGTCAAGGTTGTTCCCTCGCTCTCCTTCCCCTTACATTTTTAACACACCAAATCTGGCCCCTTTTTGCAAAAAAAGTTTGGACACCCCAATTGTTTGTTCTCAATTGTCAGTCTTGTTGACAAATTTGTAGTTTTCCCAGTAACTGAGACAACAGTTGACCTGTTAAATGATTGGCTTTATTGTTGCTTCAGTTGCGGGTTGCCAGGTTACCGTGATCCCACTGAGTGAAAAAATATCGCTCGCATGACATTTCAATTTCTGAGCGGGGGTGTCCCGATTCCATTAACGACTGGAGACAGGCCCATCAGCAGATTGGATTGGATTGGATATGCCTTTATTAGTCTCACAGCGGAGAAATTCACATTTCACAGCAGCAGATTGACCATATGCTTCTTGTTGGTATTCATTTCACTTCATGGTTTTTGTTGTGACTTTCTTAACTCACCAAACATTCGTTTCGACGCTATTGGAGACATTTGTCGATGCGTGGTTGCGCTAGACAAAGAAAGGTAGATACGCATTCTCCTCCATTTCAACCCTTCTCCACAAGCGTAACCCTTTGCCCTCTGTTCTCTCTCCTCCACTCATTTTGTCATTGCGCCGCTTCCGACGGGCCTGATCTCCAGACCACCTTGCTCTCATGATCGAGTTGCTCGGTGGCGTTCCTCGCCACTATGCACTGAGTGGGAAATACTCTTCGGAATACTTCACAAAGAAAGGTACGTCGCTGTTCCGAGTCACTGACGCTCTTTTGTCTATCTTGTCTTTTTCTGCCCCCCTTCCTGGCGACGGTTTGTGTGTGTATGTGTGTGGTGCAGACCACACAGCGCTGATCATTGAGCTGCTGGGGGGTGTCCCACGTAAACTCATATTGAACGAATTTTTTTCACCAAGACAGGTAAACCGAAGCAATTGTCTTCCCAGCAGTATTTTTGTGTTTAGCAGGGGGTGTTTATCCATAAATTGAGGTGTTTTGGTGATTGCGCAGTTGCTGAGACATCGGAAATTCAGCCATTCAACTGTAAATGTTATTTTGGCTTGGGGAAACGGAAACATCATAAACTCATTCGCTGCCATTCCCAAATTTATTCGGCCATTCAAAAGTGTGACGTGGAGCGCCATTCCCGAATTTGTTTGGGTTTTGGTTTTTTCTTGTGGGGGGTGCCGATAAAGCGCTTGTCAGAGCTCCAGCAATATTTGTCCTTCCCATGAGGGGGCAGCATTTGCCTTTTGTACAACTGCCCCCATTTCAAGCTCAGATAACTCCAGACCCATCTAACTTAAGAATCAACTCGTTTTTTTCTGATGAAAGAAGAGAGTCTAATGCACAGGTGTCAAAGTCAAGGCCCGGGGGGCTAATCCGGCCCGCCACATCATTTTTTTCGGCCTGCGAAAGTAAAGCAAACTTGTGAAATTCCATGATGCTTGCTAAAATCCTAACCAAAATTTCATATTTTTGGATGTAAACCACAATAATAGTCATTATTCATGATGTCAGATTTGAAAACTAGTTATTCATTAATTTGTTGTGCACTCTATATGTAATATGTGGAGGGGATTAAACTTTGTAATGGCTTCTCCAAATTCATAACCGCCCTCGAGAGGAAACCATAACTACAATGTGGCCCGCGGCAGAAAAATGACTTTGACACCCCTGGTCTAAGGTTTCTTCCGCTGTATTGAATGTTTATGTAGTCCTAAAACTCAATATTCTGTGGGTCCTGCAATTTGAGTGAAAATGACAAAAACCTTGGCACTGGAGTGGACACATTTTGCCCATCATCTGGCAGTGAATGAGTTAATGATTGTTTCTGCAATGTTCATTTGAAATCATGTATTTTAAAATCATAATTACTTTTCTAAATTCTATTTATTTTTATTTTTTTTATTCAAAATCTGATTCATGGACAAAATAACTGCAAAATTGAATGCAAGATTGCCTGAAGCGTTCCGAAATGTCACTTTGAGGCCGATTTGACGAATGTCTTAACTTCTTTTGAGCCGCAATTCTATATATGATTCAACAATCACCTACCTGATCAATATCAAATTTGTAACCTGGAGGTTGGGAGGGAGGCTTATCAAGAGACAAGCGGGAAATGCATAAATTGTGATTGCTGAAGCCATGCTTTGCAGTTTCGTTCATCTTTGAATTGACCAGTTCATTTGACTTTTTCTGGATTGTTTTCCCCGCTTGTTTCAAATGAAGTGTTGTATTTAAAAAAATAAGAGCACCTTAATTACACAGAGCGTGTTCATATGAACGCAGAAAAAATCATTTTCAAATTAATGTTGTTTCTTGCCACATTATTGTTAATTATATATAATTATATAATCCATTTGAACCGATTTTATACTCTGTTTTTATTTTATTTTTATTTTCTAAAAATGAATTTCTCTGTGTTCATATGAACACGCTCGGCATAAATGGGTTAAATTCTAATTTTGTGTCCTCTGGGTTCTTATTTGGAAACGTCAGATAATAATCATTCCAAAATATCGACCAATATGAGGCAGTTTTGAGCGGTATCCTTTTTTATTGCCCAATAAAAGCTTGCACAAAGACTTTCAAGATAGACCTATGACACCCCCCGCCTCCACCCAATAGTAAAAATGAATCAATGAATGACCAGTTGCTGAACCTTTCATTCATAACTACGACTCTAAAATTTGGGAATGATCTACCAAAATAAAACTTTCCAATGTTTCTTTCTGGACACCAAAATTCCCCCCCCCCCCCCCCCCCCAAAAAAAAAAAAAATAATGACCCTGCCCCACCCCCAACCGCCCTCCCCCCCTTCCCTCTCCACCCTCCATGAAACGCAGTGGCGAGCCGTGCATTTGACAGCCAGGCCGTCAGGTTTGCTACATCTGAATCCATCCAACCCTTGAGTGTCCTTGAGAGTTTTGGAAGGCGCTGAAAATAAAACATACAACCTTAACTGCAGCTGCGACTCATCTAAAAAGTGTGGTCTTATTGACTACAAGTGCACTACAGGGTAGCGTGAACCAGGAAATAACCCCACGCCTCCCGCCAATTCCAAATCGGATTGGTTAAAGCAGTTTCCCCCCAACCTTTTTTCCCCAGGGACCGGTTTAATGTCAGACAACATTTTCAGGGACCAGCCTTTAAGGTGTGACAAAAAAAGGATGATACCGAATAATGAATATGAAACAAATAAAAAACAGAAATCATGACAAAAGGAACTCAACACATGTTGGACGCTGGGGTAATGTTTAAACGTACCTTCAAAATAAGGTACACAGCAAATCCATGAAAAAAAAACCACTCACTGTCACCTCATATGACGCAGTTCCTGGGTTTTGTTTTAGGAATAACGTGACCGAAAAGCGCTTATTGACGTGCTTTAAGAGTGACACATTGTAGACAGACAATCCGGTAATTTTTCAAAATAAAACATTTCAGATTCCAAAATGAATACAACTAATTCCAAAATGAATAAATGGAAGTACCGTATTTTCCGGTGTATAAGCAGTGTATGAAACTCGTGACAAAAAGTTAGCGGACACCAGGGCAGACAACTCTGAAAAGTTGCCTGCCCGGCCATAAAGTTGCCTGCCCCATTTTTCACAACTTGAAACACAATAAGACAACTAATCGCAAATAAAACCATTGTTGCAAAGGATAAAGGATTTTTTTTAATGAAGGATTACCTACTAGTGATGTGTCGTTCGCGAACGAGCCGGTTCTTAGAGCTGGATTTCGGAAGTGAACAAAGAGGGTCTGTTCCTAACAAGGAGCCGGAAATGGGAGCTGACTTTTTTTGTCCTCTATTCCCCACCCCCAGTCTTCGGTTAGAGCCGCACGTGATTTGTCAATATCCGTGGTAGAGGAGGGAGGTGAGAATTACAGACACACACAGCAGTGAGGAGAAGGGGGGGAGGTTAAGGTAGACAGGTCGACAAATGTGATCACATTATGCTGTTATTATTCAATTATTATATTTTTTACTAGTTAGTATGATAGCATTATTAATATGAAAAGCAAATTCGTGACAGCTGATCATCAGACCAGAGTAACCACAGGGAAAGTGAAAATTAGCATCCACTAACTCTGTGCACATATAAATTAAGCCATATACAGAAAATATTTGATATAGTTTATTTTTTATATGAGTAATTCATTTTTCACATAAGTTTACATGATTTTTGTAGTTAATTTAAGCAACAAAAAAAAAACAAACACACTGAGGAGCCATGGAGCTTTTCAGTGAGCCGAGCCAAAAGAACTGGCTCTCTGAAAAGAGCCGCAATTCCCATCACTAGTACCGACCACAAATGCTCCCTTGCTTAATTTATGGTAAATATCCCTTTTGTTCCAGTTGGTCGTTTGTCCATACACTGTTTGGCATGTTGCACAATGCAATGTTTGTGTTGCATTGTCTACTACAAGCCATGTGAACACCTCTTTCTACGATGCTTTTAATAATAATAATAATAATAATAATAATAATGAATCATTTCATTTCTAAACGCCTTTTAAAACTCTCAAGGACACTTTACAGACACGGTATAATGTACTTTTACGTTTTGTAGCGTTATAAATTGTGTTCGCTTCTTTTGAATCTTCTGGGGCAGAAGTTCTGTGCATCTACTTTGGAAATTGATATGCAAATGCACGACCTTATAACGCTCGGGAAAGTCCGAAGCACAAAGCAGGCTTCTGATTGGCTGCCGTGCCGAGTAGGCAAATTGACAAACCAACCGAAATTCCAAAATTTCCAAACCGAACGAAGATTTCGAAATCGGAACAATTTATTCAGATTTCGAAATCTTCATTAAAACGTTGGGCTTATTGAATAAAGCCAACGTTTGACCCTTTCGTTTTTTTTTTTGTTTTTTGTTTTTTCCCTTGAAGAAGTTGTCGGCCAACTGGGCGAAGACGTTTTGTAAGTTGTACGCCCGACGTAAAAGTTGCAAGCCCGGGCATCCGGGCATATGTTATTTCAGACACTGGTATAAGGTGCACCCCAAAGCATGGATTTTCTTCAAAAGATGACCCTGCGCCTTATGAATATTTATTTAGTAAATTTTATATTATAATGTAGTGTGCCTTATATTTGGAAAACCTTTATGCAGTTATATGTTATATTTGGAAAACTTTATTCATTCGTTGAAAGTGTGCCTTACATATAGGAAATAGGGTAATGAAAGTTATATATTCTTTGTCTGTGGCCCTGTACTAAACGACCCACGGACCGGTATCGGTCCACGTGTCGGAGGTTGGGGATCTTTGAGTTAAAGCAACAGCTTCATTGACATGTATTTGATGCTCCATGACCCACATAACTGATGTTGATTTCTGACCCTGGTAATAAATCATGGCTGAAATGGGATTGGTTCAATGCTTCAATACAAAAAGACACATCTGGAAGCAGCACAACAGGGGGAAGAAAAGCAATAAAAGGACACTGAAAGACAAATTGAATTATTTAATCATAAGAATTCATGGACAAAATAGAATTAACATCAGTCTGTGATTCTGATATTTTTAGGCCAGCTCAGCCAGCAGAGAAGGCCTAGCAGGCCCCGAGGCTGCAGGACGGTCCATGAAAATAATATCAACTGTGTGAATCTACCCGCAGGCGACCTGAAGCACATCACCAAGCTGAAGCCGTGGGGGCTGCTGGAGGTGCTGGTGGACAAGTACGCATGGCCCCGTCAGGAGGCGGAGTGCTTTGCCGACTTCCTGCTCCCCATGCTGGAGCTGGTCCCAGACAAGCGGGCCACGGCGGCCGAGTGCCTGCGCCACCCGTGGCTAGCCCGCTAGTGCCCCCTCCTCGCCACCCCCAACTCTCTTCTGAGAATGCAACAGATCACTTTTCCACTTTGGGCATATCATCGAAATATTTATTTTTCTTATACATTTGTGGGGTTGTTCTCTGGAGCGCGACGGGGATGTTTCTCGGTTGGCTTCCACTGCTGTACCCGACCGGGCGTGTGGGGGCGGGGCCTGTTCTTCCGTCGGTGACTTCTCTTGTGCACTAAATACCCCCTGCCAGACCCCGGGATATGTAGCCGTGTCCCCGCCGCTTCGTGAGTGCTCCTGCTTTCCTTTTTACTCGCTCTTTTTAATCTTCTGTTCTACATGTATAATACATATGCGTTTTTGTTTGTATTTGTGAAGAAGGTGTTAGAAATTGCACACGGGGTGGGGGGGCGGGCGGGGGTGTCTTCGTCTGTCGATGCACCTACGTAAGCGCCGACAAAAGTTTGGACGCTGTCTACTAGCTTGAGAATGATGTTAATGATGAAAATAATAGACGCGGTCGTTTGCAAATCTCGACCAACCCGCCCCCCCCACCCCCCTCCCAGGGTTCGGAAATAAGTTTTCCACACAGCCATGGTTTGTTTAGTTCAGGGGTCGGGAACCTATGGCTCGCGAGCCATATATGGCTCTTGATGATTGCATATGGCTCGCCGACTAAACTAAATACACATTCTCACTTTTTTGCTGTTCATTTCCTGTTGGGACTGCAGTTGGCGGAAAGCGCAATTTTGATTGGATGATACTCGCCATCATGTTGAAACAGCTTAACGCCCCTTTAAAGGACAACTGACGTCTCCGGACTCCAGGTTGTGTCCATAATTTGTAAAATGGCTTCAAATGACTTCTACTGAGCGTATTTTACGTTTTAAGACTCGCGCTGAATATTCAGGAAGTCTTGTTTTTGAGTTGGTGACGAGTCCGTACGTGACGTCACTTAAGGACCCCCCCTTGACCGTAAAAAAGACGCATTGTCACGGTCCTTCCATCACATCAATGTATTTTGCTGTACTTGTTTGGTCTGGGGACCTCGTGTTGCACCCAAAAGCCGCCAGAAGGCCAGAAGAGGGCGTCCAAGCTCCATATAAGGAATTTATCAGCCTGTGAAAACGGAGGTGGCCACAGGAGGTCGCCATTTTGTGCCTCTTTTTTTGGGTGCGAGATTTTCCGCCAATGTTGCCTCAAAATGGCAAAAATAAATTATTTAATCGATTGAAAACATTTATGCTTTCCTCTTCAGAACTATTTGAATCATATTCATAACTGGATGTGTAACAAGAAAGCTTATTCTCCGAATTTGAAGCCATTGTTTTGATTCACTAGCAATGCAAGACATCTTGGCGTGACGTCACAAACTGGGGGCGGGACTTTCTGAAAATGCCCAATTCGCAGCTCATTTTTTTGCAGATTTTGGACACTAAGTCATTTTTATCGGTGTTTTGCATTGACTAAAATATCAGTTAAAAAACAAAAAATGAGCCCGACGAGTACACTTCAGCTTGAATGCACCGGAGGATTCACCTTTGAGGAGAGAAAAGGTTCTGATTCTGGTTTGCAATGAAACAATATAATCGATGAAACAGTCGAATGTCAGTGACATTTTATCAAGCCCCATGTTAACGTTAACATCAATATACAGTAAAGTCTCGTTTTATCGATATCGGATATATCGATAGTCCCGGTTATATCGACACTATTTCTATGCACGCACGGAGAAAATTACATGCAAACAGGGTCGGATATATCGATAGTCCCGGTTATATCGATATTTTTTCGGACTCCCTTGAATATCGATATAATGAGACTTTACTGTACTTCTGCGAGAAGTATATTGCAGATAGCAAGTGTGGAAGCTTATGAGCTGTGTGCATGCTAGCTAGCAGTAACTTCGCCTATGGAGCCGGCAAGTTGAATTTCATTCCGATCGTTTGGCTGGATTTTTACCAATCACGAGGAACGGAAAACCATTCATGTTAACGGTGAGTACGATCACAGTTATTTTAAATAATACATTCTGACATTTTGTTGAAAAGTGGCCGCGTGCGTGTTTACATGTGTGTGTGTGTGTGCTCTCACTGAAAAACATTTCTAAATCTTTTACTTTCATGGCTCTCTTAGTAAAAAAGATTCCCGACCCCTGGTTTAGTTGATGTTTTTATTTAGTCACAAATCACTCATAGGGCAAAAGAGACTGATATTCCAGAAACGTGCTTCCCAACACAGCTTAAATCAAGGCACATATTTTATATTCAAAGAAAAAAATGTCACGGCAAACCCAACAAAAAGATTTGTGCCTGTCACGATCCGTCACTGACATCCATAGATCGTTCAAAGACGCATGCTTTTGGGTCGATTTCATGACTTGTTCTACAGTGACGCAATTTAGGAATCTGCGACAGGAAGCTGTAAAAAAAGCCCAATAAAAAATAATTGTATATATGTGTACCAAAGAATTTGCTTTTCTATAAATATTATCGATGATGGGTTGTGTACAGTTTCTAACAAATGTTCTATCTTAGCTGAAGCCATTTAGCCGGCCGGATAGCTGTGTTTTAAGAAATGGAAGCGAGATGTTTGTGCTCGGTTGTGTTGTGTGGCCAACATTTGTGTGCGTGTGTGTTTGGGTGGCTCAGCTCCAACTTATAAAGTCAACCTAGAATAAAAATGTTGCATAGCGCAATCATTTTGACGACGGTTTCTGTTCAACAACTTTCTCGTCTTAGTGCATCTCCGATCGAAGTGACACAGCCTCGTCAGGGCTTTTCTGTGAAATGGGAAAAACAAAAAAATATATTGGAATTGGATCGCTTTTTCAGTTCAACAAATTCATTCAGTTGTCGTTTTTGGTAGTGGTGTCACCGTCAAGACAGTGCACTCAGGTGATAACCAGATGGAGGAAAGCGGGAAAAACTACAAAGCCATGGTGGTTGCTAGCAGCATTGCGCACCAAGATGCAACCCAGTGAGGATCATGTACACCACAGGTGTCAAAGTCAAGGCCCAGGGGCCAAATCTGGCCATCCACTTCATTTTATTGATCCCTCGAAAGCAAATCAAGCATGTCAAGTGCCTGCATCCTCTGTCATAAAATTAATAATGTCTGGAATGCACGTAGAATGAAGACATTGCGTCTTTAGTACTGCCATCTAGAGGGTCTATTTGGAACAGCACATTAGTATCATGACTCATTGAGTGAATCCTCTTCTCTTCCTTTCGGCTTTTCCCGTCAGGGGTCACCACAGCGAATCAGTCCTCCGTCTTCAGAGGTTTGATTCGCATGTTTGTTTTGGCCAAGCTTTTACATCGGATGCCCTTCCTGACACAACCCTCTGTATTTATCCGGGCTTGGGACCGGCACAATAAGACACTGGCTTGTGTCCCCTTGTGGCTACAGAACAAGCAATTCGATGAGCTTAATAAAGATGAAGATGGTTATGACTGTAATTCAAAAAGTACATTATTATTAAGTGCTGTTTTTCTTATTTCAAAAAGGCATGACGAAATGGGTGTTTGAGGCAGCTGGAACAGATTAATGATGTTCCAATTCACTTTAATTGAGAAATATAATGTGGGATTCTAATATATTCTGCTATGAGTGTGGTCATGGAACAAATTACATTTGTATCTCAAGGTACCTCCATACAATATAAAATGCAACATTTTTCTACGTTACCATGACAGGTCCTTTTTAATGTCTGTGGATAAGACAGGAAAATTCTGGTTTGTTTGATTTTTCACAGCTGCATACAACAGCAAATTTTCTTCACACCTTACCATAAACTTCAGCTTCACAGTCTCCGTGTGTTGTGCTCAAAACATCCAAGATGCATGGTGAATGGGCCCCCCTATTTTTTAAAATGGCGATTTACAACTTTTTTTTAAATTTTCTAAAATGACAATTTTATTTTTTTCTAAAATGGCGACTTTCAAAATTAAAAAAAAAATTAAAATGGCCAGAATCAAGCAAATAATTATTTCTGTTCAACTGCTAACACATAAAGTTAGTGTTAAAAAAGAGAGGCTAAGTTCTATTTCAGTTTTCAATGTCCATTCAATTTTGATATGCGTCTTTCAAATGAACCAAAACATGCCTATGATAGCTAAAAATAAAAAAGCAAATGTGACACACAGAATAGCTCACTGAAATATATTAAAGTTAAGTGCTGTTATATGTAAATAACGTCCGCCAAGGTTACCCCCCCCCCCCCCCCCCCAACATTTTTAACACCAAATCTCGCCCCCTTTGCGAAAACGTCTGGACAGCCCTGGTTTAGGGTCAGGCTAAGGTTTTCGAGTTAAGAGGAGTTCTATTTACGTATAGAGGGGATCATTAATTTTTTTCCTCTTACTGAATCTCCAAATCTGTCCCCTTTCTTTGTTCGCAAAGTTAAAGGACAACCGACGTCTCCGGACAAGTTGTGTCCATAATTTGTAAAATGGCAAACATCAATCAGCTGTCGCTGCGCATCGGCCAAGCGGACCAATGACTACGCAATAGTGAAAAGCGCCCCCACCCCAGATTCCCGGGCTTCCTTACCTGCACCTTCCACCTCAAAGTCCTCCGGCAGCAGGTTGTCTTGCCGGTTTCCCAGCGTGAAGGACAGAAAAGCCAGCAGGAGGGCGTCCAGGATGCTAATGATGGCCAGGATGTAAGCCCAACGCACCGTGCACTTCCCCAGGCTGTACTTGCCCGTTTGCTGGCCGCACATCTGTTTGACCTCGGGGGCATCCCAGCCGTCGGGGTAGATCATGCAGCCCATCACCATTAAAACGGCTGTCCAGTCATTAAAAAAAATAAAATCTAAATTTTAGACGTTAGCTTGGTGTGTTAGTTAGCATTGTGCCATTGTTGCAGGTGCAAAATGCGCTGTTCAAGCGACACCTGATCAGGTGTCTGACATGTAACTAACCCCCCACCTCTATGAGGTGGAACTAGATGCACAATACCCACCCGCAACAAGAGCCCAACACGCCCAGTTCTCGATTTCATCACCAAAGTTACAATTGATGGTGCAAGATTACTTCACCCTGAGTCATTTTGCAACCCCCCCCCCCATCCAAAAAAGGTGGGGCGGGGGACTACACGCAAAGTCAAATGAAATAATCATACAGTGAGACCTCAACTTACAAACACCTTAACTTACAAACTTTTCGACTTACAAACGTCAAATTTATAAAAATTAAACCTTATAATAAGCACTATTTTCATAATACACACCCACCACGGCTGGCGGAGTGATCTTCGGCGGAAGCACACGACCGAACAGCACCAGAGGTTAAGTTACCAACAGTCCTTATGGAAGGTGACTCTCCTTCCATAAGCCATCAACGACCATCAAAAAGGTAAATACAACTTTATTTTACAGCACAGTTTATTTCTTTAATTACAGTCGTCATGTAATGCGCCTCTCTTTCCAACCAGCAATTCCCGTTGACCTTCGACCTCCAACGCCATTCCATCAAGCCATAAATGACCATCACAAATGTAAATAAAGTGACTTTATGATACAATTCAGTGTATTTCTTTCATTACAATACAATAGCACATTTATTATACATAGAATAAGGTATGTTGTGTGTAGTTTTAAGGCTTATTTAGTTGAAAAGTATATTTCATGGAAACCCGGGAACGGATTATTCCCATTTTAATGGTTTCCTATGGGAATTTTTTTTTGAGATACACACTTTTCGCCTTACACACTCTTTCTGGGAACCAATTAAGTTCGTAAGTTGAGGTCTCACTGTATCTGCTTTTTTCCCAGAAAAACTTTGCGCCTTACCGGAGGCCAGCTGCATCCAGGCGCAGATCTTGTACACGCTGCCTGCGTTGCAAAAGAAGAAGAGTCCGAAGCACATGGCGGCGGCCACCGTCAGCAACATAGACGTGGCCACGAAGAACATGGCGGTGCGAAAGGCCGGCGACGGGATGGAGCCAAAGTCTAGCGGCCCCCCCTTGCAGATGAGCTCGGAGTTCAGCGCGTTGCCAACGCAGTAGCGGAAGAGGCCGAAGTGACCCGCCTGCGGCGTGTCGACGCCGTCGCCGATCCAGAAGGGTTGGATGAACACCACCACCATGATGATGACCAGGCACACGCTGAACACGGCCCATAGGACGCCGATGGCGCGGGAGTTCCTCACGTAGTTGGTGTGGTAGATGCCCGCTGCCTCCCGGGCCGGAAGGAGCTCCATCGTTGGCTCGCGCCGCTTTTCCAAGGTCAGTCAATCGCGCGTTTCTGGCGTCGGAGGGAGGCGTGAACTCACCGCGGGGTCGGTTTTCATGACAGAGGCGTGACGTTGCCATGGGGATGTTGTGTCTGTGGGCTTAGTTGGGCTCACGTGGGACGAGACGGAGGGTCAACTAAGGGGGAGCGGGGTTATCTATGAGTTTGGTTCGTATAGGAGTGTGTGTGAGAGACTTTCAGTGGTGTGATTTTTGTGCAGCTCGTCAATGAGCAAAATGGTCGCAAAAGCTAAACGCTTTTTATGACGTGACATTTTGACATATCGGCACTGATTTGAGCAAGGATGATGCAAGTTGTCACACATGATTCCCCCCCCCCCCCTCCCCTGAGTTAGTGGGCCGGATTTGGGCCAACATGTTCTATGGCAGGAGTGTCAAAGTCATTTTTTGCCGCGGGCCACATTGTAGTTATGGTTTCCTCTCGAGGGCCGTTATGAATTTGGGGAACCCATTAGAATGTTTAAATCCCTTCAAATATCACATATAGAGCACACAGCAAATTAATGAATAACTCGTTTTCAAATGTGAAGTCAAGAATAATGACTTTTATTGTGGTTGACATCCAAAAATATGAAATTTTGGCTCAGATTTTAGCAATCATCATGGAATTTAACAAGTTTGATTTGCTTTCGCGGGCCGAAAAAAATGATGTGGCGGGCCGGATTTGGCCCGCGGGCCTTGACTTTGACACCTGTGTTCTATGGGATTGATAAAAAGATACAAGTTAGGATTTTATGCATACCTTTTACTACTTTGTGACAAAAAGCGAAAATAATATGGCCTCAATTTACACCCCCACCCATGTCAACTTTTGCCTTTTTCTGATTTTTAGAGGATTCCATCAGGGGGCAGTGTTGTTACACGTGCAGCCTCTCTTCCGATCAACCGGGCGCTGGGAGTGGCGAATACAAAGTGGCTGTAGAAGCGTGAAGAAAAGGTGCAGAGTGCACTCCATAAATCTCTCTGCCTTTCTCTCTCTGTCTTTCTCTCTCATCTATCGGTCTGTCGGTCGGTCTGTCTGTCTGTCTGTCTGTCTGTCTGTCTTCCATCCACCCACCCAAAATCCTTATATCCCTCCATCTAGGTGGCAAGCTCTGTCTTTCTCTTTCCTGCATATTTATTTTTGTGTGTTGATTGATTGATCGATCAAGTGGCTGATCGATTTATGAGCTTTTCAGTAGGTGCTCGTGCTCCTGAAGTGTCATGTTGGGGATGCAAACATCTTCTTTTTGGTGTTTTTTTTTTTTTTACCAAACCCCAACACAATATTTTTTCAGTCAATATTTAGTGCAACGACTCAAATTACAACAACAACCAAAATGTAGGAGGGTAGATTTCTTATGTAAGGGTTTGTCAGATCCTATTTTCACATTGGAGCAGTGTTCACGATCAAGTTTGCCAATCTGGACCTCCAACGCCACGAAGAGGACAAAATGGTCAACATTTGTCTTTAATCTGAGGTTAAGGCAATCCATGACAAAGCATTTCACAAACACAGCGTGACCACCATCATGTCAAAACAGCCGCTTCAGAACTTTATCAGCATGCAAGGCAGAGGTCTGGAGAGGGATAGCAATCAGATCCAGAAACCCAACGAACAAAAAAATGTAAGACATTTTAGGTTGTAGGACTTTTGTTTCATTATTTTTCTGTGTGATGCATTTGAGTTGGATTTTTTTCTCTCGACAATATTGAAGCACTATGATGTCAGTTGAAATTGTGCATAGTCAGTGTTGTTCAGGTAGTACTTGGTTTCGAAAAGGTGAAGTAGCAGCGCAGAGCAGGATGGTGGCCCATGAGGATGGGGGGAGTCGAGATGACATCGTTTCTTATCTCCAACAAAACAAATGTCAAGGAATTTCACCGAGACGCTCACCATCTTAAACGAAGGCGCCCTCGCCAACTTTGCTACAGCCTGCGCATGCATGAGGTCTAAAATTGCCAATTTTGGTCGGGGGCAGGGGGTACAATCATTATGAACACAATGAATAAGGAGAGTCCGCATGTCTGTCTGTCCCCATGGACTGACATCTTCAGCCATCCAAGAAAAATAATTTCCCTTCATCGTTTTGTGCTTTTTCGTTGCAAAAAGGCTTCTTCTGCTCTCTCTTCAGTAACCCCCCCCCCCCCCACCAAAAAAAACCACCAAAACAAACACTGTGTCTGGACCAATTGCGATTAAAAAGCAGGAAAAATATGAGGAAAATACCTGCATCGCCATAACCATAACCATTTATGAGCATAATTTGGTCCTAAAATGCAATTTGATCATCTGTCTAAGTCAGGTGCAGTTTTTCTGGAAAAACACCGCGCACATGACGCTTCCACAGTACACAACGTAATGTTCACAAAAGTAGGCATTCATTTCTATTTTCTCCACCCCTTAAAGGACAACCGACAATTTTTTTTTGTTTCCTAACTGACATCAGAAAAATGTGTTATAGCATCTAAAATACCCAAAACACACAGGCTGATATTTTTAGTCAAATGCAAAACACCAATAAAAATGAAGTAAAAACTACTTCAAATTGAAGTGGCCAGTTTCAGAAGGTCCCGCCCTCTTGTTCGTGATGTCACGCTAAGACGTCTTGCCTTGCTCGAGAATCAAAACAATGGCTTCAGATTCGGAGAAAATGCTTTCTTGTTACTCATCCAATTATGAATATGATTCAAATAGTTCTGAAGAGGAAAGCATAAATGTTTGCAATTGATTAAAGAAGTTATTCCGTGTCATTTTGAGACATCTGGACAGAAATGTAGCATCCAGTAAATGCAGAAGATGGTGCCAAAGCTCCACTGGAAATGGGCTGATTTGTCTGCTCGGAATTTGTATCAGCAAATATCAGTTGGTGCAACACACAATGATTCACCATCGTGTTATTTATGTGTTTTCTTTCTAATTTCGCCATCAACACGGATCAACACGAACTTTTCAGACCAAACGAAGTACCGCAAAATGCATTATGTGTCCTTTCTCGGTCAGGGGCGTTCCTTCCGTGACGTGACGTCAGGAATCGTCACCAACTCAAAAACAAGACTTCCTGAATATTCAGCGCGCGTCTTAAAACGTAAAATATAACTATATGCGGTGGAATCTTTGTAAAATACGCTCAGTAGAAGTCATTTGAAGTGATTTTACAAATTATGGACACAATTTGTCCGGAGGCGTCGGTTGTCCTTTAAAAATGACAACAATGTCACATCTTGGGGGCGGGGGGTGTAAACACGTCTTGACTTGAAATATCCAACAAGGTTCAGCCAAATTAATCACAATGTTCATCGTAGAAGTGGGATAAAAAGTCTTCAAATGTGTAACGCCAGCCGCCGTTCCTCAACAGTTTGTTCTCCAGCAAAAAATGTCATATCGCTGAATGAATCGCAGATGTGTTACCGTCTCGGTATGCTAGATGATACCAAATCGCTTTAGTTAGTCCAAGGGTGTCAAAGTCATTTTTTGCCGCGGGCCACATTGTAGTTATGGTTTCCTCTTGAGGGCCGTTATGAATTTGGGGAACCCATTAGAATGTTTAAATCCCTTCAAATATTACATATAGAGCACACGGCAAATTAATGAATAACTCATTTTCAAATCTGAAGTCAAGAATAATGACTTTTATTGTGGTTGACATCCAAAAATATTAAATTTTGGCTCAGATTTTAGCAATCAACATGGAATTTAACAAGTCTGATTTGCTTTCGCGGGCCGAAAAAAATGATGTGGCGAGCCGGACTTGGCCCGCGGGCCTTGACTTTGACACCTGTGAGTTAGTCACTTTAGTTAGTCAATTGATAAGTTTAAAATGATTGGGAAATTGACGAATCAGCTGACTGTTGTGATTCTAGCTTGAGCGCTTTATCGGTGGGTTGCTCAATTCATGGTTGGTGACTGAAGTGATTCGGGGGATCCGTCCATGGCTTAGTCGATTAATCAGTGGATCGATTGGTTCTCTAATAGAGTTTGTCTGTTTTCCTGATGGCCACATGTTTATTATTTTTGTTGTTGTTGTTCTTTAGCCTGGCTAGCTAGCCGCTGCCTCGCCCATACGCGAGAGATGTCGGCACGCAATTAGAAGCCGGCAACAAATCAAGGAGTCGCATTCCTCCTCTGTTTGAGAAGGGGAATTAATTAATCAATTCATTATTTGCTGCTGTGACGACACACAACAACACAAAGTGACAAAAGAAAACAAAAACAACAAAAAAAAGAAAGGCTCATGAGAGACGCTTTGATCCTCTCATCTAGAACTGCTTCATGTCACAAAGAGGGTACAGCAAGTGCTGAAGAATGAATGCCTGTGTCTTTGTGTTGTCATGTTATTTGTTATATAGTTTTGTTTTTTTACTTCAACGATGGCACCGCGAGAGTAGCTGTTTTCTAGAAGTTTTCTACTTCTTTCTTTCCTTTCCTCTTCCCTTCATAACTTTGCTGCTGTGAAATGTAAATTTCTCCACTGCGAGACGAATAAAGGTACATCCAATCCAATCCAATTCACTAATTAATTAACAACGTATTTAGTTGTGTTTGTGAATTAATTAATTTATTTTTGTGGCCCAGGGTGACTCAGGATGAAACATTTCTCACATACTGTTAACAGTAGCAGCCAAAGTAATGGCTTGTTGCATTTGAGGGTAAACCGCTCAATGTGACCACGAGAAGGCAAGGTGGGGGGGGGCTTTAAATCAGCACCTGACTTAAAAATAAGCATGCGACAGTCAACCGATGTGACAGTGTCATTCTTTGAAAATAAGGAACAATCAAATGGAGTTCCCTGCCGGGCTGTGAATGGCTGCCCTGTGCCAAAATGAGCATTTGTTTTTAAGTGAGCGGTGCAAAGATTTGCATCTTTTGAGAGATGAAATAATTCTTCCATCTTATTGTTCACGTAGGGAACCTTTGTGCTTTTGCGCTTGTAGCCATTAGTGCAACGTTTGGATAGAAATCTTACAAACAGGTGAAATAATTCCAAGGTGAACAATTTGCACTCCAAAAAAAATGCTCCAAAACAAATCCGTACACGGCGGTGTATATACTGTACATCGTTATATCATTTTTTTTTATCATCACATGCTTGTTTTTTTTTTTGCCCTAAATAGAATTATAACACAGTATCAAAATAGAAATGGCTATTTGGGGTGATTTGGAGTATTACAAGAAGACAATCTGGAAATCAACAGGGGAAAAAGTCTAAAAGCCTACCCCAAAAGTATGAATACAACATGTGTGTGTGTGCGTGTGTGTGTGAGCATACTGTGTATATACAAGTAACATCCGATTTACGACCGGTGCAAGTTACGACCACCTGCACTTACGACCACGCCCGCCATACCCTTTTTTAAAAAATTCTACGTCTGGGACCGCTCCGGTGAGATCTGCAACGTGTTTGCGATGCATTTAGTAGAATAAAGACTCCAGATGGTCCTTCTTGTTTAGATTGAACAAATAGGATGTATATTTGCCAGAGCACAGAGAGCAACAGCTTCTCTCAGCATTTCATAAGAACATTTTTTTTAATCGCTGTCAAAGGACCATGTGTAGCGTTGTGGCTGCCTTGCCAGATCCGCTCGACATTCAGCATGCCGCATTTATCTTAATAGAGAATATTACAGCATTGTACAAAAGGAGGATACAAAATAACTTTTTCTTCACAAACGCGTATGACAATTTTGGCCAGCCAGCGCGTGATGTTGCGCTATGTGTCATGATGTGGCACTGGCGTGGGGGGAGTGTCCACCGACGCCGAGGCGGGTGGGGGTCGACGCTCGGCCAGGGCGAAAGCCTCTTTGAGACTTTTTTACTTCGGCCACCGCCGAAGTCCGAGCGTGTGTGTTGGGCGACCTCTTCTGGCTTCTCTATGCGTGAGAAGCCGTGCGTATTTGGGTCAGCAGAATGACAAAGTAATAGAAATCGATAATACGAAATATAAAATGATAAAAATGACACAAAAAATTATATTTATAATTGAACTGTAAGCAGTTTGGTATATAATCGTATTCAATAGAAAACGTTCTTTAAAAACAACAGGTTGACATCGTATACTATTCTGTCGTATGAACCTCGCGTCGGCCATTTTGAATGTTTTTTGATTTACGACCGTTTGACTTACGACCGTTTTGTCGTAACGGAACCCGGTCGTAACTCGGATGTTACCTGTATATATATATATATATATATATATATATATATATATATATATATATATATATATATATATATATATATATATATATATATATAAAATGGCACTATCTAAGAATCTACTCACACCCTGAATCGTGCCAGTTCCTTCGCTTTCCCACGCCATCGTTCTCCACTTGGCGCTGAAACGACAAAATCTCTGGCGGAGAGCGCCTCAAAACCCGAAAGCTTTTTGCCCGAGAGGAGTCCCTTCTCTCCGTTCCGCCTTTGCAGGGGGAGGCAAAAAAGGGGCGTGGCTTCACACGGCATCGCTTTGGGGGCGGTCGCCGGGCGAATACGGTGGCGGCGGGACGGGGTTGGGCTTGATGGCTCTGCTCTTCATGTACGAGATGAGCTGGTCGGGGATCTCGGCCAGGACGTCCTTGGCCAGCCGGGCCATGCTTAGGACGTGGTTTCCAGCGCGGTCCATGTAGTCCCTGAAGGGGACAAACTGGTCGCGGGGGTTGGGTGTATAAGAGAACTGGCCTATCAGGCTTCATTGTTCACCAACACAGTTTTAAAAAACAGATGATCGTGTTTTTTTTTTTTTCATTTTCACCTGCACAATATCTCTCTCGGCCAATTTTCCCCGCGAGGAGATTCGGATGTCGTCTCCATCCAACTCCACCATGGCTGCGGAATCGAGGAAATCAGCAGCAAATGAGCACCTGTCAGTCATTCCACTCTGTCCTCAGATCATTCATGATGGCTTTGTCAATTTGGCATTTACGCAGGCGATCATGTTCATTTCATTCTTAATTCATTTATTGATTTTGTTTTAAGGGATCAATTGGAGAGGCAGATTGACGCCATTCTCAATCCCGGCGTCATTCTTCTCAGCTGATTTCTCCTTTCGCATGTCAGCACTCGGAAACGCCAATTTCCCATCACTGTAACGCACTTGACTTTGAAATTCAATCCAATCCAATCCTTCATTCCAGTTGCTCCAAAATGCCGCTCCTCGCCTTTTTTTGCAGCGCTCCTACTCTGCCCTCCTACTTTTTCGAGTGCATTTGAAGAGCCTCCAATTTGCTTCTCGGTCTGGATCCACCAGACACGACAAAAGGTAACGAGAACAAAGCTCGGTGGGGCGGAGCCTAAACTAGTTGTTTTCAAATGCTTGAGAAATTCTGCTGGGTTGACAGTTCAGCAATTCGACACATTGTTATTTTCGAATGAGTATGTTGTGACCTTGACTGTCACTTGCCGACCCCCCACCGCCCCACGTTGGTTGATTACCGATTGACTCACCGTCAAACTCGGCTTGGCCGACACCAACGATGATGATGGACATGGGCAGTTTGGCCGCCTGTGGTGAATGACAAGAAAAGTCAGTTGCAGGGTGAAGGACTCAAGTCGCAGGGTGCCCCCCGTCATGCCCGTTTACTGATTCCCAGAGCAGGAACAGTTACAAACAATAATAGAAACGCAAAAAGGGTCTTGTGAAGGGGCGGCGGGTTATGAAAATGAATGATGAATGAGATCGTAAATATTTGATGGCTTTGTGTGCGAGAGTGTTATCACGTAGTTTGTCTCAAGTGGCCGCTAGGCCTGGAGGAAAATAAATAAATAAATCTATTGTGTGATAAGGACCCCCTCTCGAGTGTGGGGGCTTTTATAAGCGCCATTTACTGTGCATGTTTCAATGTGGTGGATTTTAAAACATCATATAAGAGAACCGTTGGAGTTCCAATATTGCCCATGTGGGATGAGTGGAGCAGAGACACCAGAGTCTACCGATGAAATAAAAATAGCCCAAAAAATGTAGTCACACGACGACAACTGGAAGGGGCTAATGTCGTTTAATCGTAGAAAATGAAGCGATGCACACTTACCTTCGCCGCTTCTTTAGCACAACTGGAAATTTGTCACAAAACTTCCTTTCTATTTTTTCAAATTTAAACGCCTTCACTCGTCAGCGTCCACAAAACTTTCTTTGGGTCACAAAATGCCACCATCTTACGTAACAGTCATTCGCTCACAGTTTGAATACTCAAAGAGCAATTTCGAGACAATTAAGATGACGCCGCAATCATCTTTTTTTTTTTTTGCTGCGCCCATATTTGGACTTCCTGACCAGGTCCAGGATGTCCAAATATGGGCATAATATGGGGCAAAGAGGGTTCATCGATTCAGAGTAACAACTAAACTCAATCTAAACTGTACATTTGGCATTAAATAAAATAAATAAAAATGCCGCTCAGCCCCCCCCCCCCCCCCCCCCCCCCTCCCGAGTTCTAGCACGCATCATCTTCACGATTTCCTTCGGAGCAGTTACATGTCGTAAATGATTGATGCCTGCTGGTCGTTGAAAGACATTTACAGTGATAAAAGTAGGTCAGTCTTCCTCCCCGAAGGCCCTGATGGGGTGGGTGGGGGTACTTGTAGGGTGGGGGGGGAGGGGGGGCTGCCGTTTAACCACGGGTGGTTCAAGTCAAAGGTATTTTCCGCTCCCGGTTTTGCATTCTGAGCGCTTTGCCTCAATTGGGCTTTTAGGTGGACTGTTTGAATCCAGTATAATTTCGTAACACATTTATCCCTCTTCCTTTGATAAAAAAAAATGGCTGTGGATGATTTGACCCCACCCCCCTGGATACATTTCGGCAAATGTTTGAATTTAATAATACAAGTGTCACGGTTTAAATTGCTCATTTTGAAAGAAGAAAATGTTTTCAAAGACAAAACGCGCAGCTCCCCAAGAAAATAAAACAGAGTTACTGACTGCAACGTGTCGCAGCAGCGCTTCTAATCAGAAAACAGCAAATAACTATACTGTTGAAATCAAATTCACTTTTTTAGAGCCTCATGTGGGATTTAGCATAGGTTCAACTTTACTCCTGTGTGCAAACACTCCCTCAAACAAACCCACCCCCCCAGAAAAAAAATTATCTGCAATGTTAAATTTGCAAGAAAAAACCATCTAAGATAGTGTGAAACCCTGCAGGCTGCCTTTACAGATATGCAAATAGATTTGTCGGATGAGACTTTTACTGGTCAATTAGCATCGAACATGTCTTGTCAAAGAAACGCACGCGCACACACACGTTCCTGTCAATGGTTTTGTGAGGTGCGGATAACTCCAGATAAAGAGTGAGACCACGGTTGCTGATAAGTTTAGAGAAGAACTAGTGTTACATTTGAACACTAAATGTCATCCTATTTCCCCCTTCAACTTCTTTAAAAACAAAGAAATAAAAAGTGGACTTGAAACTGAAATAACAGCAGGAGTAAGGACTCTGAATGGGTACATTCAAAGTCCTCACCCCTGTCGTGAATTTTATTTAAAATATCATTTTACTTTTTGTGGTATGATATTTTTCCTCTCATTAACCACGCACACACACACATAAACACACACAGTGAGTAATAAGTGTGTGTATCCAAGTGAAATGAAAATACACCCCAAAAAATTATTTTGGGTGAATTTGTGAGGACCTTTCTGAAATTTTAACAGATGCATGTATAGACCCTCTTGGAGCCTTTAGAATGAAAAACTTGTGAGGACCGGCCAAAAGGTCCTCACTTGTCAAAAATGTCCTCAGTATGTATGGTATAAAATGTTAGTGGTCCTCACAAGACTAGTCATACACACACACACACACACACACACACACACACACACACACACACACACACACACACACACACACACACATGCACACGCACACACACACACACACACACACACACACACACACACACACACGTACGCACACACACACACGCACACAGAGCAAGACAAAAAGGAAGCAGGAGAGTTGAGTTCCAGGTGAAGCAGCATGACGTTCAGAGCTGTTGAGCAGAGCAGCAGACAAGATCTTAAAAGGAAGGTGTGGCTGTTCCAATGGTTTGATTAACAGTCGCAAATTCCCTTTAAACCCAGTCTGCTGGGGGTCTACGGGAGGCCATCCGCATGCCATGTGATACCACCCAACCCCCCACAAGCCCAAAATCACAATGCAAGGGATGTTGTCTATGACTGTTCTTTCGTCACGGGCCCGATTTTCACGCACATTTTAATTATTTTCATATACCAACAGTGATTGAAATGAGGGTTTGCGCCGTTGTGGGAGTAAACACCGCCAACTTGATCCCTACCCCATCGAAGCAGTTCCTCTGATTCTTTTAACTCATTCACTGGCGATGTGCAAAAATATGTCCACTCCAGTGCCAGGGTTTTTGTCATTTTCACTCAAATTGCAAGACCCACAGAATATTGAGCTTTAGGACTACATAAATATTCAATTCAGCGTAAGACACCTTAGACTCACTTCTTTCATCAGGCAGAAAGAGTTAATTCCTAAGTTATATGGGTCTGGAGTTATCTGAGCTTGAAATGGGGGCGGCTGTCCAAAATACAATACAATACAATGCAATACATAATGATATAGCACTTTTACAACAGCTGAAGTTGTGACAAAGGCCTAACATGGACAAAAGGCAAATGCCGCCCCCTCGTGGAAGGGAAAAACATTGGCAGAGGTCTGACCAGCGCTTTATCAGAACACCCCCACAAGAACAAAAAAACAGAATAAATTTGGGAATGGCAGTGCAGGTGAGGTGCCGAATTCCCAAATGCAGTAAATTCGACTTGCCTTGGCACAAATATGAAAAGAAGTAAATTTTTACCCCCATGGCATGTGTGCCTGTCCATGGAAATGAATATGTCCCATTTCGGCCATCACGAATAAAACGGAGGTCTAAACTTAACCGCACAAAGGATTTTTTTTTAAATGGTATGATGAGAAAATGCATTTTCCTCGCCCACGGGCATTTTATAGTCTTTGAGCGCCATCGTTCCGTCCCTCCATGGATTGGGATTAATTGGACACGTTGTCATCACCTCGCTAGTTCGTCAGTGTTGATGAAAGAGACATCCATCTTTGACGTGGCGCCGCTAATTATTCCGACGTCATTCACCGTGTGCGTACGAGTAACACTTGCAATGAATGAAAGTTCATTTAAGGACAGAAATGGGAAGGAATTTTTTTATGTGCTACCGGAAGTTTCAAAACGTCGAATAAAACTCACATCATGACAAATGTGGCTCATGGCCAGTCAAAGAGCGGCCAGGGTATTTTTTCGGGGGGTGGCGGACGGCGCATCGTGACTTTCAAATGAGAATAATTGGGAGCAAGTTAGGCAACGCCGCCGACAATAATAATGAGCGGGTGCTCTAATTGGGCACCATCTTGGATGGATGAAACGAATTCCCTTCAGATGCAAGGCTATTCAAGTCCGAGTGACACCACGTGGTCCCTGGCGGTCTCAATAAAAGAGAATATTCGCCGATAAGCAGCCGAGGAGGAAAGACGTGGTAGAGAAAACGCCACACAGTTCCCAAAGCGCTCGTCGGGCGACCGCACTTACGTTGACGATGGCCTCCTTGGTTTGCGCCATGTCCGAGATGACGCCGTCCGTGATGATGAGTAAGACGAAATATTGCGAGCCGTCCTGCACCGCCGCCGCGTACCTGGGGGGGGGGAGAAGCATCGTCAGAACAGCGGATGAAGGATGGACGCCATATCCGTCCATCTCGGATCAAACTTGCGGATCAAACCCCGGATTGGTCGCCAGACAATGTGCCAGCATATGCGGACAAAGCCGGATGTGCTAAACACAAGCTGTGCTGCCATTTATTCATTAATCTGTACATCCATTCATTCATTACATTTACATCAATCTGTACATTCATCTGACCATTCATTCATCCATCCATCCATCCACTCGGACATCCATCGCTTCATTCATTTGTTCATTCATTCATCTGTCCGTTAATTCATTGATTCATTCAATCATTCAGTCATCTGTACATCCATCTGTTCATTCATTATTTCATTCGTTAATCAAAGTCAAAGGCAGCTTTATTATATATACTTAATCTGTCCATTCATTCATTCATTCATTCATTCATTCATTCATTCATTCGTTCATTCATTCATCTGTCCGTCCATTAATTAATTCATTCATTGGTTCATTCATTCATCTGTACATCCATTCGTCCATTTATTCTTTCATTTGTTAATCTGTCCTTTCATTCATGCATTTATTCATCCATACATCCACTCGTACATCCATCTGTTCATTCATTTGTTCAATCATTCATCTGTCCGTTAATTAATTCATTGATTGATTGATTCATTCATTCATCTGTACATCCATTCGTCCATTCATTCTTTCATTCGTTCATCAAAGTCAAAGTCAGCTTTATTATGTATACTTAATCTGTCCATTCATTCATGCATTCGTTCATCCATCCGCCAGTTCATTCATTCATTCATTCATTCATTCATTCATTCATTCATTCATTCATTCATTCATTCATTTATTCATTCATTCATCTGTCCGTTCATTAATTAATCCATTCATTCATTGGTTCATTCATTCATCTGTACATCCATTGGTCCATTTATTCTTTCGTTCATTAATCTGTCCATTCATTCATGCATTTATCCATCCATCCACTCGTACATCCATCTGTTCATTCATTTGTTCATTTGTCCGTTCATTTGTCCATTCATCCATCCATTCATTCATGTGTCCATCCTTCATCCATATGTCCATTCATTAATTTTTCATTCAATCCATTCATCCATCCGTCCATCCATTTACCCACCTATTCATTCATTCATTCATTCATTCATTCATTCATTCATTCGTTCATTCATTTGTTCATTCATGTTATTCATTCATTCACTCGTCCATCCATCCATTTATCAGAATCAGAAAGCCTTTAATGTCCTTGAGAGTTTTGAAAGGCGCTTATAAATGAAATGTATTATTATTATTGTTTAATGGTCCCACAGTGGGGAAATGTATTCATCCGTCCATTCGTCCACCTGTTAATTCATTGATTCATTCATTCATTCATTCAGTAGGTGGGGGACACCATGACCCGGCCAATCGCAGGGCAGAGACGTACAAACAGTTGCGCTCACATTCACACCAAGGGACAATTTTGGATGTTCAATGAGCCTGTCACGTTTTTGGGGAATGTGGGAGGAAACCCAAGGCAAGCACCCGGGGAAAACCCAAACGCAAGCACTGTGAGGGGGGCGTGCAAACTAGTTAACCACCATACCACGTTATATGTCAATCAAAAACAGCCACATGTTCATGTTCAATCCGGGTTTTTTGGAAAGTGGACCAAAAGGTCTACATCAACCAATCAATCAATAATTCAATCAATCAATCAATCAAATGAATAAAAGATTTGTCGCGACGCATCAATTTCTGTAAGTGTTCCGTATGAGCTGGAATGTAAATAAGTGAAGTATGCTGTAGCGCATTGTGTCCCCGAGGGTCTTTGCAGACACTTTGAGCAAAGGCGGCGGAGACGGCGCGCACTCAGCATGGCCTACTTTCATCAACTTATGCATAATTGACTGGACGCTTTATGCAAGAGCTGCGCTATTTCCATTCTCATTTCCTGAAAAACATTTCGGGACGGACGGTCGGACAAAACAAACAACCTCGTGAGATTGAAGGGGGGGGGGGGGAGTTTGAATGGACGCTCGTGGGCAGCAGCAAGAGCGATAAGATTAGCTGCTCTAGCGCGGTGCTAAATTGGTTAGCGCTTGTGCCTAGCAGTTCTGGGCGCTTTAGACTGCGAAACTTGGTGCCAGCTGGATGTCACTCGTATCTGGAAACATGATAATATTTTTTATTTATTTATTTATTCATTGATTCGTTGATTTATTTATCCATTTATCCAGTTGTCCATCTAGCCATTTATCCATCCACCTATTGATAGAGATTAGACAGAATAAGAAGTTATCATTTTTAAAAGTTTCATGCTGTTATATGCTTAGCCAACATGTGAGACTGAATACACAATGGAAGCACAGACAACCTGGGGTAAATCAGGTCAACAGACACAGCAGGTTAAACTGTCAGCTTCATCTAGGACAGGGGTGTCAAAGTCATATTTTGCCGCGGGCCACATTGTAGTTATGGTTATGGTGTAGTTTTCAAATCTGAAGTCAATAATAATAATAATAATAATAATAATAATAATAATAATAATAATAATAATAATAATAATAATAATAATAATAATACATTTCATTTATAAGTACCTTTCAAAGCTTTCAAGGACACTTTACAGTCACAGGATATTTTTTTGTTGTGGTTTACATCCAAAAATATGAAATTTCGGCTCCGATTTTAGCAAGCATCATGGACTTTCACGTTTGATTTGCTTTCGCGGGCCGAAAAAAATTACATGGCGGGCCAGATTTGGCCCTCGGGCCTTGACTTTGACACCTGTGATCTAGGAGATCTGTCCTTGCACAGAATTTTGGACTTGGCATACTCCTTTATCACCAAAGTTATTTACGAGTTGAACATCCTGCACAGGGAAAGCTCATTCGCCAGGTTACAAATTTATCAGCTCATGGAAAAGACAATGTTTTAATGCTTACAGCTGTTGGGGCTCAGAACGTTCCAGGTGTGTGGTATTATAATCAAGAAAACGATGTTTTACTAATGTATCACTTTAATTAGCATGTACTCTCAATATCTCAATCTTGGCAGAGGGCCACAGAATTCAGACGTAGGTCAATGATGTCTTAAAAATCGACCTTTTTCTTCAAACATTTGGAAACTGATATTATTGCCATTTCCCAAGTTCTAAATTAGCTAAATATATCAGTTATTGTGATCTTGGACCTTGGCTATGCCTTCCTCAAGAGCCATGTAATTTTATTGTTGTTGTTTTTGAAAAACGCTGCAAAATTTGGGATATTATGTCATTTTTTTTATTGTAGCTTTCCGGAGGTTGATGCTATAGCATTGAAAGTTGTACCAAATGAAGGCTAATAAAAATTTCTTTTTCATGACATACTATGTCATGAATGACTACGTTTCCTGCCGGCAGTAGGGACAATCTTTCTGTTTCCGAGTCTGTCCACAGTGTCTGACTGTCATATCTCAGACACCCATCCATTCATTTATCCATTCATCCATTTATCCATCCATCCCAAACCCAATTTATTTGTTAATCCATCCGTCCATGCATCCATCAATTTATCCTATTATTGATCAATTTATCCATCCATCTATCACCACCCTTTGTTTTTTTTTTCTTTTTTCCCTCCATATCACGGGCGTCGAGTGGAGTCCTTCTACCCGTCATTTTCCGGGACATCAAACACATTTATTGATTCCCAATTGTGTCGTGATCGAGCAACACTTCAGATCGGTCAGCCATGTTTTGCGACACTTTTACCAAAACAAAATGTCCTTTTTTTTTTACTTCCTCTTTCTAAACCCTAATTGCATTTTAGAATGGATTGCGACTTGCCTCGGGAGATGCTTTGACATTACATACAATCAAGCTTCTTTGTAACATGTTAACCGCGTGATGCCGTTGCCGTGGAAACCGTCGACCAGATGCTTTAAAAAAAGCATTTCTCCCCCCCTTTGAATGACGACTAATCTCGACCGACCACGTAAGGGAATAATGGGAACGGGTCTTGTCGTACTTTGCGCTTTGCTTCACACGGCTAAGATAGATTTGAATTTGATGCCTTTTTTATGCGGCTAAATTGCATTTTTCGAATCCAACGCTGCCTCGCGTCGCCCCGTTTTACTGCAATAAGGCGAGTTTATTGCGCAATCACTCATCTCCCATCACCAATTTGTGGTCTTGCCAGGAAAGGCATCGGATGATCATTTCCTCATTTGCAAAGCTTGTTAAGGGGCGAATCAAGCGTGCGGGGTGCGCCGTCGCATTAAAAGCCAATTTATTGTCTGTGCATGTGTGTACCAAACCTCCTGTGATGTTGCAATTAAAGTGCAGCGCATTGCAGATTTGAAAAGTACAGCGAAAATCCATCCGTCCATTTTTATGAGCGGCCTTCATCATTAAAAGGCTCGAACATTTGCGGCCATATGCAGTACAGGGAAAATATCGAATCAAATGTCAAAGAATTTTAAGTAGAAAATGCCCTTTTTGGGAGGAATTACAACGAATGGCGAGACTCCAAAAAAACTCCCGTATTTTCCATATTAAAATATGGTAGCGAGGGAAAGGGATGCGAGATGTCGCTGTGCCGTTGGTTCATTTGTTCGCTACCTTGCCACGTGATTGACCACGGGGGAAAAGTTGGTGGGTCCATACAGCTGCACTGTCTTGAGGCTTTGATGGTATGCGTCCAGAATGCCCTCCATGCCGTTGCAGTATGGGTTCTCCAAGTTGCCGTTCTGGTTCAAAATGAATGAATGAATTAATAAATATGTAAGTAAGATTTATTTATACAGCACTTTTCGCAGGTAAAATCACAAAGTGCTTCACAAAATTTAAAATAGTCAGAGTAAAAACAATACACAAAAAAGCATGAAAAGTACTTAAAATAACTCCCACCTATAAAATCTACATATATTTCAATGTACACGTGAA